>NC_085859.1:36044174-36046674 GCF_034702125.1 Engraulis encrasicolus | reverse complement strand
CCAGTCCTTCGAGGGGACAGCCCAAGCTTTTGCCATCTAAATGGAAGACTATAACGTGTTATCGGACACACACGTGTCAGGTGTGTATTCGGATAGTCGTGCGTAATGGTGAAACTCAACCGGGAGATTATTACTGTATGTAGGCTATTGATTGATGTGCGCCTGAACTCCCAGGTGTTAAAAAGAAAGGACGTCGGTCCATTGATTCCACGACTGAAGGCACATTCCAATACTCGGCTGTATATTGCACAATTATTCACACATCAAGTCAATTCACAAATTAGAAGTCTCTTGCAGTTGTTGACCTATGCCAAATTAACGCAGCGCTCCCAGGAAGGGGTGCACCAATTCAAACAAGTAGAAGCTGGCTTATAGGCAAAATATACAATGTATAACATGTTGTAATTATGTAGGTCACATATTTATGATAATGAGTTGCTGCGCTACAACTGCTGCTCAAGTTGGTGATCATAGTCATCTCAAGTCCAATTTGAAAACGGCGTACACCGTCTGAGAGCAGTCGTAGGATTTCATCTTTCCTGCGCTTACGATGAGATTTGATAAATGCCAAGTGGTCGTAGAAAAAGAACGTACGCACGACGTACGTACGATTCTCGTCGTACGCTGCCTTGATAAATGAGGGCCACTATCTGTAGCGACATAATGCATGCAGCACAGGATGTGTTCCACCTTCCTGAGAAAACAGGCTTGCTGCATAGTAGGAGCAGTTCTCCTTTCTGAAGACATTGGTGTGAGGCTCATAGCAGACTACACACTGTATCTCAGTGTTTCACAGATTTTGTCAGACCCCCATTTCTTACCACTGAACAGTATAAATAATTCAGTAACTGTATTTGTATGGCACAATGCATACATACAATGCTTCAACATTTTCAATGATTGTGCTCTGTGGTGTTGGTGGGCAAGGGTAGACATCAGGGTCATGGGAATTCAAGCTGGGCAAACATCAGGGAAAATAATAGACAAAACAAACACAATACAATACAGGGTGGTGCCAACAAAGGACATTTCAAATAGCGATTCCCTTTTCCATTGACTGAAGTTGCTGTAGCTACCATGTCACCTCAAATAAATTCCTCAGTCATCAGGGGCCACATTTATAAAACTTTGCGGAAGAAATGCGCCAAAAGATGGCGCACGCACGAATCTCAGGATGTGCGTGCGCAAGAAAATATTCAGATTTATAAAGCATGGCGCACGCACGTTCCACGTCGATTTCCCTTTATAAATCCCAACTGACTCTGAAGTTGCGGCACATTTGCGCACCTATGGACACACCCATAATTATCCATGAATATTCAGTGAAACGCCCAAAATGAATATTTATATCTGTGGACGGCGTGCGGAAAGCAGACGAGATAGCCTATTTACCACATGTGGAGCAAACAGTTTTATTAGATAGGCACGTTGGGCAATGTGGAGCAGTTAAGTTTGGGAAGTCGTACCAAAAAAAAAATTCCTCGAATTGCAGCATGTGGATGGTTATGTTCGCATAGGTCACGCTATATGCTACCAGAGGTAAAAATAAAATAAAAATACAAAAGGATGGCATGGACATGAACCTGCCAGGTCATGGACATGTAGTATTAATTAAGTTGTGAACAAGGGGGAAAATAGCTGCGTCAAGGAAACATCTCACATGGCATGTCCCCATGTGAAATTCACCGGTAGAAAAGCTATGCGCTGTCTCATCGCACCGGGTTTACCGTTGGTCACTGCGCGCAGCTGTCTGCTTTCAGTTCAAATCGACGCCCAGTCGATCGACACATCCACAGACAGCATGACATCTATGGGCATTTTCTAGTCTGTATTTATTTAATGTGTGTATTATAAACGTGCATTATCAGTCTATAAGGCCAGCTGTCTTAGAAATGCACACCTCTGCTTATTTGCACACGAACCGCATGAAAAAGAAATGACAAGCATCAAGATTAAACGAATGGCGTAATTCCTTGCAGAGTCGGAACATACAAACGATTATAGCCTACAGATATTCTGGAAAGGTCCGTGAGTGATTTGGGTATTTCCAAATGTAATGTACCTTAAATATAACATTTGAAGCGTCGGTTACTTCCTTACAAAACATGCATGTGACTATGGATAGGTCAGGTAGGCCTACTAATTATTTTCCACCATTACCAAACAAACAACTAGCCTACGTTTGTCATTGCGAACTGGATTAATGTTAAAGTGGCTATCGTGACACGTTACCTCCGATTTCCCCCCCTCGACCAATTTCGGGTCGTTCTTCCAGCTACCTCCTGAGGTCGCGCTTTAAGCGTTTGGTCTTTTGTTTAGGGCGTACGCATGGGTCAAACTTTGCGTGGAGCTGCGCATGTTTACCGCCAAGTTCTTTTTCTATAAATACCAAACCTTGCGGTGAACTTGGCGTGCGCAGTCTTTTGTGCGTACGCACCCGTTATAAATGAGGCCCCAGGTCTTGTGTCATGTCAGTGAAAGCCGTTGGAGTGAAACAGAT
>NC_085859.1:35976674-36039174 GCF_034702125.1 Engraulis encrasicolus | reverse complement strand
CACACACCCTCTCTTTTTAATTTTTTTTCTTTTTTCTTTTTTAATTTTTTCTTTTTTTTTTTCATATTTTTGAGGACACAAAAAAACACAACAATTTTTACTCTTTATAGGCTTCAAACCTATAATAAGACGTAATAAACTAATCTTGAATCTTGAATTGAATCTTGAATATTGAAAAAAAAAATCAAAGGCCCCTACCCCTCCTCCTTCTGCTCAAAGTTATAATCGATAACACTACTTTCAACTATAATAATAAAAAGCAACTACAACAACACATGATTAGGACCTTATTGCATTCCCCTGAAAATGTTTTGGCAGGGTTTTTTTTCTCATTTGTATTGTGATTTCCTCAAATCACTGATGCACCTGCTCACAAACGCGTGCACACACACCCACTCACACACACACACACACAGATGAGACACACTCTCGTATGCAAACACCATGCTGGAATTTAACCATTTAATCTGCCTTGTTATGTACTACATTTTCCTCTGCTAATACTGCATAATTGATTAGCCAATTAGGCATGCACTAATCCCTCCCTAATCAACCTATTTTACAGGCGGCTTAAAGCCAGAAACAACATCAGTGACTAATGAGACGATTGAACATTAACATAAATATTCTGTATCCGGTTATGGGAGCTTTATTTGATTGTAAATTGGTTTGAGAATTAATACCATTAATAACATTTAGTAGTATGTATTTGTGCTAACACCATCCTCTTTACCTCAACCCCCCTTCTCCCACCTGTGTCTGCGCCGCAATGTCAGGATAAGGAGAAGGTCAGTGTCTGTGTGTGTGTGTGTGTGTGTGTGTGTGTGTGCGTGTGCGTGTGCGTGTGCGTGCGCGTGCGCGTGCGCGTGCGTGTGTGTGTGTGTGTGTGTAAATCTGTGTGCGCATGTGTGTGCGTGCATACATTTGTGTGTGTGCGTGATGTAATATGATATCTGATCATTGACAGTATATATAACTCTCAATGTATCTGATGTGTGCGTGTATGTGATGTGTAATATATCTGGGGTGTGTGTGTGTGTGTGTGCGTGCACGTGTCCGTCCATCCCGCCAGAGTGAGTCTGTAGACGAGGGCAGCTCGGACAACTTCATGCACTCCATGGACCCCCAGCTGGAGCGGCAGGTGGAGACCATCCGCAGCCTGGTGGACTCCTACATGTCCATCGTCAACCGCACCGTGCGGGACCTCATCCCCAAGACCATCATGCACCTCATGATCAACAATGTGAGTAACAGGCCCGGCCACCGTGGCTTAGAGGCCTGGGCACTGGACTGCTACTGTACGCTGGCGACACGGGTTCGATTACCGACCCGGGTCATATGCTGATCCTCCCCAACCCGTCTCTCTCTCTCTCCCACTCATTTCCTGTCCCACTCTTCACTGTCCTGTCTAAATAAAGTTGGAAAAAAATATATAGTATATATAAAAAACAACCGATAGTGTTCTGCAGTGCTGTCGGAACCAGTTTGCAGAGGCCTTAAAGCAGGGATGTCAAACTCAGGCCCAGGGGCCAAAGTTGGCCTGCGAAGCCATTTCATTCGGCCCGCAAGATCATTTCAAATGTCTATTACAGTTGACCCACATACACCATTAATGTATAGCGTAACATGACTTGAACATGAAATTTGCTGTGTCATAGGAAGTGCAGACACATTTGAACTAACAAATATGATGGGAAAGAGTGTGTGTGAAATTTAACTATGAATATGAAGTGCATGTAAACACAATTTTAATCCATTTTTAAAAATAAATGTTGAGTTCGGCCCGCGACTTCGTTCCAGATTTTTATTTGGCCCTCAATTTGAGTTTGACACCCCTCCCAAAATAGCCTGTAACCATTGTGGCTGTAACCTATTCCCTGTATCTAAATACAGTAACTGTAAGTCACTTGGATAAAGCTGAGTACAGTAAGTGTAGTCTAATGTAGTCATGAATCTCTGCTTGCAAGTACGAATGTAAGGATCAAGGCTTGTTGGAGTACCCAGAAGTCTGTCAACACTTCTGGGAAAGCCAGGGAAAAGGCACAGTATGGTGCTTGAGTTAAGGGCATCAGCTAAATTTTACTAGGTATTGCATGAGCTATGTATACAATAAAAAACACATTTGAATGTTGTAATTTTAAAATGGTTTCAATAATGGCTTTTTAGGAATTAAAATATGCTTGAAGAAACGGATGATACATTTATGAAAGTAAAATTGCAACGCTGTGCAATAAAAGGGATAATATAATGTCCTCTCCTCCTCCTCCTCCTCATCTCCTCCTCCGCATCTCTTCCTCCTGCGCCTCTCCTCCTCCTCTTCCTCCTCCTCCTCCTTCTCTTCTCCTCCTCCTCCTCCTTCTCTTCTCCTCCTCCTCCTCCTTCTCTCCTCCTCCTCCTCCTCTCCTCCTCCTTCTCTCCTCCTACTCTCCTCCTCATCCTCCTCCCCCTCCTCCTCCTCCTCCTCTCCCCTCCTCCTCCTTCTCTCCTCCTCCTCTCCTTTTCCTCCTCCTCCTCTCCTCCTCCTCTCCTCCTCTCTCTCCTCCTCCTCCTCCTCCTCCTCCTCCTCTCCTCCTCCTCCTCCTCCTCTCCTCCTCTCCTCCTCCTCCTCCTCTCCCACCTCTCCATCTCTCTCCTCCTCCTCCTCCTTCTCTCCTCCTCCTCCTCCTCCTCCTTCTCTCCTCCTCCTCCTCCTCCTCCTTCTCTCCTCCTCCTCCTCCTCCTCCTCCCCATCTCCTCCTCCTCCTCTTCCTCCATCTCCTGATCCTCTCCCTCTCCTCCTTCTCCTCCTCCTCCTCCTCCTCCTCCTCCTTCCTCCTCCTACTCCTCCTCCTCCTCCTCCTCCTCCTCCTACTCCTCCTCCTCTCCTCCTCCTCATCTCCTCCTCTCCTCCTCCTCCTCCTCCTCCTCCTCCTCCTCCTCCACCCCCACCAGACCAAGGAGTTCATCCATGCGGAGCTGCTGGCCCAGCTGTACTCGTGCGGGGACCAGAACACCCTGATGGAGGAGTCCCAGGAGCAGGCCCAGCACCGCGACGAGATGCTGCGCATGTACCACGCCCTGAAGGAGGCGCTCAACATCATCGGGGACATCAGCACCACCACCATCACCACCGCCATGCCCCCGCCCGTGGACACCTCCTGGCTCCAGGTGCAGGGACAACGCTCGGGAGGCAGGTGAGTGAGGAGGCCTGAGGAGGATGAAGGGATGGATGGATGGAGGAGAAGAGGTGAAGAGGGAGGTGGGAAGAGAGACAGAGTTGTTGAAGGGAGGCCCTCGGCATGTCATCATGGACAGATTGAGGGCAGAGAGAGTTTTTATTTTGTATTTTATTAATGACTGGGTCGCCAAAGGGGCTATTCATTTATTCACTCATTGATTCGGAAGCCTTGGGATGAAGGTGGTTATTAATGAATGGAAAGATGGATGAAGGGATGGATGGAGGTAGAGAGAGGACCTTGGGGTGCAGGGTTTGTTACAACCCAAAACGTAATAACTGCCAATAACGTAATAACTGCCAATAACGTAATAATTTGGTTCCATTTAAAACGTAATAAAGCCAATAACGTAATAACTTGCCAATAACGTAATAACACTTCCCTATCCATAACGTAATAACATTCTGCCCATAACGTAATAAGGTATTACGTTATTGGCAGGTTATTACATCATTGGCCTTACACTAAAAAAAAGCTCTGATAATGTAATAACGATGCCCATAACGTAATAACCTGCCAGTAATGTAATAATTTGGGCCCATTTGAAACGTAATAAAGCCAATAATGTAATAAGTTGCCAATAACGTAATAATAAACAATGAACCAAGCCAGCCAGACTGGGCATGAGATAGACAGAAGAGGAAAGCTGAATAAGTCCAAAGCTTTTTTTCTTCCATTTTAATAGAATGGTAGCAAATACTTTTCAGCAATAAGTAACAATGGTAATTGTGTTAAGAATATTATAACATTAAGTAGCCTAATAAACAGTAAACTTTAGTTAACTAACTAGATTTTGATTCAGTTTTAATTAGCTATTTTGTTCGCTCGGCCTGACTCTATTGTTGTGTTCTTGAGCAAGATACTTAACCCCAAGTTACTCCTGTGGCAGGGTGGTACCCTGCGTGGCAGCCACAGCCACTGGTGTGTGAATGTGAGTGTGAATGGAGGAATGTGAGGCATACAATGTAAAGCGCTTTGAGTGCTTGAAGGAGTAGAGAGGCACTATATGAATGCAGTCCATTTACCAATTACCTGGAGTTGACCCTTCCTCTTTCCCTGATGATGAACCTTCCTCTGTCCTTGAACAAGATATGGCCATGCTTGGGACATTTAATAGTATGTCACACCTGTTCCATGTGCACCATGTTTCATCCAAGAATAGGCTAAGAGATGCTCTTGCGGAGAGCTTAGCACTTGAAGGCGACAGTGGAGGTGACATATCAATAAGCATCATGAAGCTGTATAAGGCTGCTGGATTTTTTTATATTACAAACAAAAGGGACATTTCATTTCACTATTTGTGTAGTTCATGTTTGAAATTTGCAGTTAACATTTAGCATTGAAGGAATTAAAATTTAGCATACTGTATGTGTTTGTCATTATTATAATAACTAAAAACGTAGTAGTAAGACAATTTGATTTCATACATTGGAAATGCAAAGGATAACAAATAAAAATATCCAGTCATTGTTATGTGTTGCTACATTACTGGATAGAGATAAGATGAAATATGAACAGTAAAATAGTAAAGTGCACTGCAAATACTGAAGTCATCTCTGCTACATATACCTCTGAATAATGTGCCAATATGTAGGCTAATAATGTAGGCAGACAGCATATTTGGTCAACCCTCTCTTAGAAAGGAAATATTTAGTCATTTTCTAAGATGAATGTAAAAATTGAAAAAGTAAAACACAGTTATCAAAGATTTTTTTAAGTTATTGTAAGGCCAATAACGTCCCATAATGACCTGCAAAATACCTCATTACATTATTGGCAGAAAGTTATTAAATTATTGGTAGAGAAACATTATTACGTTATTGGCAACTTATTACGTTATTGGCTTTATTATGTTTCAAATGGGCCCAAATGATTACGTTACTGGCAGGTTATTACATTATTGGCATCGTTATTACATTATCAAAGCTTTTTTTTAAGTGTAGGCCTAAGGCCAATAACATAATAACCTGCCAATAACGTAATACGTTATTGGCAGAATGTTATTACGTTATGGGTAGGGAAGTGTTATTACGTTATTGGCAAGTTATTACGTTATTGGCTTTATTACATTTCCAATGCGCCCAAATTATTACGTTATTGGCAGTTATTACATTATTGGCAGTTATTGTACGTTTTGGGTTGTAACAAGGGTGAAGGATATATTTTTTTTATTTACCTTACAGGGGTGGCCAAGGGACTTCATTCATTTCTCTGTCTGATTTTTATGTTACCACACTTCATGCCAATGAACAATCACTGGATTAGTAGATTAGCTAAAATGCATAATGTGGTTGCGTTCCCCTCCCGGAGCTATTTACTCTCCTGTGTCTTGACGGTCATGCCGGGGACACATAGTGTATATGCAAATTTGACCAAATGAAGCAAATTTTGCCATTCATTCCTATGAAGGGAAGCAATGTGCCAAAGGCAATTGCGAACAGGGGCGAAGCAAAGTCAAATTGTTCGGGCAAGTTTAATATTATGCAAATTAGAAGCGACTTTTGCCTGCGGCCGCCAATAAAATCAACAGAATAAATATTTCAACCGATTTGATTCGCCGCGATGAATGTTGAGCTGTCAGAATGGAACACTGATTTCGCCTGTCTTGGCTTCACTCCTTTCGCCTGTGTGTTTCTCCACCGGTAGACTCTGACATACTGCAATGTGTGGCTGTATTTTCACAGTACCAAGAAGTGGGCTCT
Organism: Engraulis encrasicolus; assembly: GCF_034702125.1. Classification (NCBI taxonomy): domain Eukaryota; kingdom Metazoa; phylum Chordata; class Actinopteri; order Clupeiformes; family Engraulidae; genus Engraulis; species Engraulis encrasicolus. The sequence continues at coordinate 36,033,257 of NC_085859.1, read as the reverse complement.
TATTATTCCAGACTTGTTATTCCATAACGCCAGATATAGTATTTACACTGTGAAGGGTTAAATTACTATTAACAGTGGAGTCAAAAGTCAGTGTAAAAGTTGCAGATGGCCAGTGTAATTTCAACTCAACAGCTTGACAATTACCCGTCCACTCTGCTTCAGGTGCCACCAGTGTTCTTTTGTTTTCATTCCAGTGTTGATATTTACAAAACTTTGAGTAGAATTGACTTTTAAAATAGTGACCATATAGTACAATGAAGACTATTTTTGAGTGGGACTGGTATTTTTACTGTGTTCTCTTGCAAAGGTCTCCCATGTCCAGCCCAACCCCCCAGCGCCGGGCCCCCCCTGGCCCCCCTCGCCCGGGCGGACGCAGTGCCCCTCCGGCCCCCGCTGCCCTTGGGGCACCCCCTGTGCCATCGCGCCCCGGAGCTTCGCCTGATCCCACCGCAGCCCCAATGGTGCCCTCTCGCCCCAACCGCGCACCACCAGGTGTGCCCAGGTAAGTCTGTGAGCAGAGAAGCTAATATACAAAAACACACACAAGCACACATATACAGTGCAATTTAATGTTCCTCCTGCCTTAGTGTTGACCTTGCCACTGTGGAGAAAACAATAAGGTTTCCCTAATGTCAAGCATGGCAGAGTGTCTTATTGGAGCCTTCCCCCATTCATTATCCTGACAGAATGACTCCTGAATTATGTTTATACAAAATAGTGAAAAAAATAAAATTACATCAAGCCTCATGTGTTGAGATTGGTGGAAACAATGGGAGGAACTACATTAGATTTGCACTCAACACAAAATAAAATCTGACACTCTTACAGTGTCGCTGACTACTCAGTACTTTCACAGATCAAACAATAATTGGCCTGAGAAGGCACATTTTATCGCTCCGTAACAGTTTTCGTACAACTGAAATCCATGCCATGTGTTTATTCCACACAAATAAATTCCTTGGAAAGACTCGGTTTTTGATGTTTTGTCATTTGCTACTCTGTGGAGTGTTGTTCTGTTACAGTACGTATAGTATGTCTGTTTGTTTGGAATGTGAGTGTTGATAAAATGGATAATTGGAGTCTTTTCTAATCTACACAACTGGACCACGAATTACTGTGAATTATTTTATATCAGTGAATCAATCCTTTTGTTGAAGGATGCTACATTAAGCTATCCTTTAACAGCACCTCATGCAATGATCCACAAACCCTTCCAGAGCACTAGCACCTTACCACACCCCCACCTTACCACACCCCCACCTTATCACAGCCACAAACCCTGCTCCACCAACGCGGTCTCACACCCAAGAATTCAATTTTTGACGCCATTTGACCAGGCGGCAGTATTTGACGCCAAGAGTTAGCCTGTTCGTCTCATGTTGATGTTGTGGTCGCCTTGCTTAAACCTAGACCTCCCCTAATTGTCAGTGAAGTCATGCTGCCGAAAGGAGGAACAACTTTTGAGTTTGGCACCACTGTTTCACGCCGAGGGCATACATACCTCTGGCGTCAAATACTGAAGCCTTGTCAGAGTCCAAAAATGACGATTCAGGATGAGACCACGTTGCCCCCACCCAACCAAATACCCTGTTTAAGCCACACGACTCTTCCCTCATGTCTTATTTCTTTTTTTCGTCATCATTCAAACCCAGATCAGTGAACACTATTGACAAATACATGTTCAGTCACGGTTGTTTTATTCAGACTCTTATCGTATCCCCACCAAGACATCATTTGCCCAACAGTGCCAAATTTGAAGATATATCTTAACCTGTAGGTTCCACCCCTGTGGAACTGCTCAAATAAAGAGGATCCTTAAGCCAGGCTCAAACTAACCGACTAGCGATTATGTGTCCGATTTTGACGTCGGGGTGCACCGCACACTAGAAGAGAATCGCAACTGTCACTCTTATCGCTGCTCACAGCCACCAAGACAATGCCCGACGTTATATTTCCAGTCGCAAATATCAAACAGTGTTTGATTTCTACGACTTGCGATCGGCGACTCTTTGAGCTGCTAAAGTTCTATCTTAGAACGTTGCACACGACGAGGAAATCTTCCCCGACAATCGCTTGCGATGGTCCTGGGGGCTAACGTTCCAGCGATTGTCGTAAGGGGGGTTTTCAGCTGAGAATCGGGCCGATAGTCGCGTAGTTTGAGCCAGGCTTAAGCTGTTTATGGTGGTCTGTACAAGACAGACATCTGATAAGGGTTAGGTCCCTCACATAAGATTTTGAATTATTGGCTTTAAAAAAAATGTAAAAAGGATTTCAAGTGCGTGGACTCCTCACTTTAAAACTCCATAACTTGTGGTGCCTCACTTTCTACCGTCTCACCACAGACAGAAAAAAAAAAATGTTCCTCATGTGAGGTTGTGGCACACCTATGGATCTTCTGTACTGTATTTACAGAGGTCCTTAACCTGTGGAGGTTCATCATAGTTAGAGGCTCTGAGCTTGTAGTAGAACTATAGCCATGGTTTCGTCAGGTCAAGCATGAGACCACTGTACCAGCTTTGGTCAGATCTGGGCCAAAATGATGGTCTTTTCCGTTCCTGCTCATCATCATCCTCATCCTTCACTCCTTGTCTGTCTCAGTTCCACCATCACCTTCAAATTCACCTCCACCTTCCTCCTTCATCTACCATCGCCTACTGTGTAACCTCTCCACCCCGATCCATCCCTCTTCACCTTTGTGCGATCATGCCCTCCTCTCCTCTCCTGCCCTCTCTCTCCTCTGCACCTGAGATATAGGAGATGCCATAGGCAAGTCTAGGAGCTCAACCAGCTCTGCTTTAGCTAAGCCCTTCCCTCCATCTCTCCCCTCTGTAACTCAAAAATCCTTCCTTCCTTCCTTCTTTCCTTCCTCCCTCCTCTCCCTATCCTCCTTTTTCTGCTTCCTCTGCTCCCGTGCTTGCCATTCTCTCCACCTCTCTCGCCAGCCCCACGCGACACCCTCATTGATTCCGGTTACTTTTTCAGAGAGTCTCTAGACCAGTGAGGATTTACACGAATGGTACGTCTTGACCAATCACACGTGATTGTTGCTGCTGCTGTTGTTGTTGTTGTTGTTGTTTGATGTTGACCAATCACGCCTCCTTCCTTGTCTTGTGTCCACCCGGCTGCTGTGTTTTCTTCGTCACGCTTCATCGTACATGTTTAACTCTTTCAGACCTAGCTGTCAGTCATTGACAAGCCCCTCCCCCCTTCACCATTCAATTATGACTTTGAAAGTGTGTGGTTGTATTTATGTGCTACGTCAAACATTAATGTCAGTGCTCATCAAACGTGTGGTGTGTCATTTATTTTTAAAGCTGAGCTGATGCATAGACCAGGAACAGGCTTTACACTTAAAATATACTAGATGTATTCACATAATAATGCAATTATAATAAATTGAGAATCACCCAAGAAGTTTGGAAGTCTAACATGTCAGATGTATAGTGCTCATCATTTACATGCATCATGTAACCTTACCATCTTGTTGCAGCTAATCTGTGTGTGTGCGTTTGTGTTTTGTGTGACACTGTTTTGGGTGTATAATGTGTGTACATGTCCACATTTACTGTATATCGTAACCATTCCTGTCTTGTAGTAGATAAGGTTTCTAAGATTACTTTAAATATAATGGAAATAGTATACTCCATATGAAAGCATCAAGATTTTTAGAGAAAGTTATGAACCATATTTTTAGTTACATTTAAGAAATACTGTTCATTTTTTGCTATGAGGATAGGTGGATAGTTATAGGATGTGTTCTTCATCAGCCTGATCTTCAAAATTCTGTGCTCCTGGACACGGATGTTAAGGACACGAAATCCGTGCTCCTGGACACGGATTTTGCCAAAATTCTGTGCTCCTGGACACAGATTTTTTTTTCCGTGATGGACACACGGAAGCACTTTCTATATTCCCACAGCTCTGTGTTAACTCTATCATTAGAAAATACATACCAAATGCTAATCCTAAACAAAATAATTCTATAGCAATTTAAGTTGTGCCCTGACCAAAACATTCCCTAACCTTAACCTGTCATTAAAGACATATTTTTGAGAAATACCTTTTCTAGTTGGTTGATAGGGCCTAAAAAAAATAATGTTTTGGTTCCGGTTGCCGACCGACCCTATCATTTTTTGTGCGACCCAAAATATTTTTTTTGACTTTTTGGAATCCTCAAAAAAATATCGATGTTTTTTGGAGGGTTGTTTATATAGACAAGGCAAGGCAAGGCAAGGCAAGTTTATTTATATAGCGCATTTCATACACAGGTGCAACTCAATGTGCTTCACAAAGTTAACAAATGTAAATGAAAGGAAAACAGGGAAATGAATTAGAGTCAAAAAAACATTTAAAACATTAAGATAAAACATAAGGTAAAAATAATAATAAAATAAAACATAAATAAACATAAAACCTTGAAAAACAATTCTTATTTTACTAATTTACTTCTCTTATTTTACCGTCTTTTCATTCAATAATTTAAGAAAGCATCTGAGAACAGCTTTGTCTTGAGTCTAGATTTAAAGCTATCAATAGTGGGTGCATTTTTTACGTCATCTGGAAGCTGGTTCCAAAGCTTTGAAGCATAGAAGCTAAAGGCTGCCTCTCCACATTTTGTTTTGACTTTTGGAATCACCAGCAAATTCTTCTCCGTTGACCTTAGTGACCTGGCCGGTGCATACTGCTGAAACATATCCAGTAGATATGTGGGTCCCATTCCATTTAATGATTTAAATACAAGTAGCATTGCCTTAAAATCAATTCTGTAGACAAGACACAACACGTTTCTTCATTCCCATAACTCGCCATCTCTCACTTTCTACCTGCCTGCAAGTTACTGAATTTGCATCGCATGACTATCCACATAGGAGCAACACGTGCACGCACCACAAGTGCCACCCGGCTTGATATTAGAAAACCCCAAATGTCACTGCAGAGTTGCGCACCTATCGGTCACGTTGTTGGCTAATTATTATGCTACACCATGCTAATTGGTAGTCGTTGTAGCTCGTAAGTTTTTAAATAACTTGCCTCACAGCGTTCTTGCAGACTAATAGGCTACGATGTAGTTTGGGAAACTGGCGAAAATGCCTGTCAAATGATAAGTCAATCGCCTTACCTCAACACCCGACACGGACACAGCCTGACCACCCGCCTCGAAATGCAACACACAGAAAACATTATGAGTATCCACGATTTTTGAATGTATTGATATTGTCTCGTCGTATTAGAAAAGGGCTTCCATTCAGTCACGCTGCATGTTGGACGAGATGCATAACTCCTTACAGCAATTCTAAAGTAGCACTGTATCAATAGCTTGTAATTGTAAAATAAGTTAATACGAGAGAAGGGAAATGTTTTGCCCACGTTTCCCTTCATTCTTTCATTTACCACAAGGCCTTGTTAACCAAGAAGTCCGTTGGCCCGAGCCCGTTATTTTCTTGCTCTCTCTCTGCTTGTCCCTCCACCATCGCGCAGCAGCAGGGCATCTGTCACTGTCTCACTCTCCGCGCCTCCTCCAAATGAAATAGAAATTAACGATGATGTCGCCACAAATAGCCTACGACTGTTCGATGAAGACATAGGACTACTACAGTTGCCTACAATAATGATTTAATGGCAATGACGATGTTGTCCCTCGATCACCCTTCATCAACATTCATATCGCCTCAGGCGTCTACATCCTCGCGTAAAACAAAAAAGTGTGTAGGCCTACATAGAATGTTTCCAAGCCAGAACCTTCATCCCAAGGAAAATATGGTCTACAACCGATGATGGGACGGAATTTAAAAAAAAAGAAAACGGGACATAGCCTACAGGAGCTAAAATAGCAGTGTCAGGCAACTGGCAGCTGGACAGGTATTGCCAGAAACGGTAGGCTGTATGATCATATCCTCATTTCGGTGACGGTCAGTATCTTGGCTCATTAATACTTATTATATTTCATTGTAGCTTTAGCAGGCCACACTCCACTATCGTCATTGGCATTGTTCAACAAAGTTTATGACGAAATCTGGCGCATATGGAGGGTTGGGTGGGTCGGACATTAAAAAAAAAAATTGGAAAAAAAAAATTTTGAAAAAAAAAAAAAAATCCGACCGACCCATGACCAAACCTGACAACCAACCGGAACCAAACTCTTATTTTTCTTTGGCCTAGGCTATCAAATTCATATAATGAATAAAAGAATACTAGCTGCCCACACCAAACAATCCCTAAGCCTAACCTGTCAGTAGAAATGTTTTTTGAGAAAAAATATTTGAAATTCGAAAAATCCTGAGAAAACACAAGACATTGAAAACATAGAGCTGTGGGAGTATATAGGCAGAGCACTTCCGTGTGTCCATCACGGAAAACAATTTCGTGTCCAGGAGCACAAATTTTGGCAAAATCCGTGTCCAGGAGCACGGATTTCGTGTCCCAAACATCCGTGTCCGGGAGCACGGAATTCTGAGAGATCATGTTGTCTTCATAGTGGGTGGTCCTGTTTTTGTGGGTGTGCATGTAAGTGGACTGTTCCTGACTTTGTCTTGTCTTTTTTCATCTCCCTGTTGCGTGTCTGTGTATGTATTATGTCTTTGTCTACTTGTTTTATTGTGTGTGTGTGTGTGTGTGTGTGTGTGTGTGTGTGTGTGTGTGTGTGTGTGTGTGTGTGTGTGTGTGTGTGTGCGTGTGTGTCTGTGTGCGTGCGTGCCTGCGTGCGTGCGTGCGTGCATGTGTGCACGCGTGGATGTGTGTGTGTGTATGTGTGCGTGTGTGTGCACCTGCGTCCGCGTTTGCCACCATCCTCATCCTCCTCCGTGAAGCCGAAGACCTCCACCCTCCCCAACCCGGCCCAGATCTATAGACTGAATGAAGGACTCACTCATTCATGTGCACACACACACACACACACACACAGACAGAGACACACACACAGACACACACACACACACACACACACACGCACAGTTTTTCCATATACATACTTCTCTCCCATGTCTCATAGCAACCCACTCCATCTGGTCCCCATTCACACAACACACACCCACCCACACACACACACACACACCACACCACGCACACACACTGCAATATATACCGCACAAGCACATGATGCTAACACCTATCCACGTATGCCTTGTGTTAAGTTTACATGCTTACAGTCACAAGGTGCAAGTAATAGTAGATGTATGATAGTAATAATATTTAATGAATGGATTTGCTCTGCACATTATTGTGTGCACTACTGTTCAGTTAGAATGAAACATGTATTCTATATGTATATATATAAAGTACGTAGTGTGTATGTACTATATGTGTCTACATGTATGTACGTACTGTATGTTTGTATGTATGTCAGCCTTAACCTTTATTTATTTTTTGTGTATGTCTAAACCTTCACCGCTATTTTTTGCATTCAACTTGGACGTTGAGAACAGCCTAGCAACCATGGCCACTGATGCCTATTCCCTTCATTATTGCTTCCCTTGACTCATATCTCTATATGGACATACCGTTTTTTTTTTTTCACTTTTCCAATATCTTATAGACCAAACCGATCAAGGTTTAGTCTAAATTGAAAGTCTAGGCTGGGGCTGTCCTCAACCTCACATGTCTGAATGTAATATAACTTCCCTGTACCCAGCCTGCAGTCTTACTATGTGTAGCCTGTGTATATCTGAATGTTGTGTCTATTTTAAACGCTGTAAACTATATAGATGATTCTGACAGACATTTAGGTTTACAGTGTTAACTGTGAGTGGCATTGGCACAAATTGCCACAATGGTGTGTGTGTGTGTGTGTGTGTGTGTGTGTGTGTGCATGTGTGTGTCAGTGTGTGCGTGTGTGTGTGTGCGTGCACGGGTGTGTGTGTGTTTGACCCGTGGTTGACCTCTGACACTCTTCTCTCTGTGTCTGCCCCCCCTCCCTCCATCAGCCGGCCTAACAAAGGGAGCCCTTCACACGGAGAGAGCCCTCAGTCCTCCTTCGACTAATAAACACACACACACACCACCTCCTCTTCTCCTCTCTTCATCCAATCACTTATTCTTTCCCCCATCAGTCACACAATCAAATCCTTCCCTCCCCTCCTCCTCTATTTTCACTGTGACCATGTCATCTGTTCTCTGCACATTTCTATTTGGAGCTAGTTTGGCTCCCCTCCTCTTGGCTCTCTCATCCCCTCACGTCACTCCTTCTTCCATCTTTTCTCTTACCTTTTGTTTGTCCTTCTATTTGTTTCCTTTTTTGACATTCTTCATTTCTTCATCTCCCCTTTGCTGCAGCTTTTCTCTTTTGGAATGTGAATTGTTGTGGACATTCAGTTATACGGACTCACTCAACTCAACTGCCCTTCAGCAATCACACAGCCTGAACCCTTGACGTCCTGCTGTTCCACACAGGGACCACTAGAGGGAGATGTCTGAGTTTAAACACCAGAGAGAGGAACGGGTTGACTCTCTCTCTCTCTTCTCTTCTCTCTCTCGCTCTCTCTCTCTCTCTCTTTCGCTCGCTCCCTTGGTCACATACACCCTGCTGGTCATCATGGGCCTTTCAACTATATCAGAATGCATGTTTGTTTGTATGTGTGTGTATGTGTGTACGTACACGTGTACGTATAAATGTGTGTTGGTAGAATTTTAATTGTAAATGAAAAAAATATATATATATATACTGTGATGTGTTTTCAAATGTGTTTACACATGCTATGTCTTTCGGTAGCCTATAGTATCCTCACTCAAGATTATCTTTGACTGACTACCCCAGATGGCAGGCCGGCTCTGGGACAGACCAGGCCCAGATGCAGGCTGTGATCTGAGCCTTGTTATCTTTCTCAGAACCAGCCACTTTTTCCTGGGTTACTAATAATAACTAACAACAATAAAACATGTGTATTTATTACAACTACAATACAGCCTCACAGACAGGTGCAATGTGAAGATCATCACTTAATCTGTAGAGCAAAGCATCACCTTAAAGTGAAACTAAGATGTCTTATGAGTCATGTCACAACGCCTGGTGTTTTGGGCTATGTTGCCCCGGTAACTGCTAAAATGTTGTGGGGTATTCCAAGAACAGGGCTTGGTTAACCCTTTGAGGAGTAAGGAATTTCTAGAGGTTTTTAGAATTTTACTGGAACACTCTACAGCTCCCATAGACGTCTGTGTTAAAAATCTCGCGAAGACATTATGACTTCATAATGAGAACTCAACATTTTGGCAAAATTCTAATCATATATTTGTGATGGTACAGAGAGTGGGAAATCTGCTAGTAGATAGCCGCTGGAGGCATGGTTTACTGGCAGAATGTGGACTCCAGGGTCTTCTATTAGTTGATTTACCACTACCTAGGTTAACCTGACCTTTTTCCGCTACTGAAGCACCTTCTTGGAATACCCCCTTGTTGTCACACAAAGTTAGTGCATGTGAAGGCGCCTTGTGAGGGTGTGTGTGTGTGTGTGTGTGTGTGTGTATGCGTGCGTGTGTGAGCGTGCCCATATCAAGGCTGTCAGTTTACATCCACAATTTTCAAAGGAGTGTGTGTGTGTGTGTGTGTGTGTGTGTGTGTGTGTGTGTGTGTGTGTGTGTGTGTGTGTGTGTGTGTGTGTGCATGTATGTTTTATTGGATGTATATAAGCAAGTTGAAATGCTGTCTGTCAGGTCAGGTCACAGGGAGGTGATGGCAAACTCTTGGAGCTGCTTTTGGTCTTTAATCTGGTGGATTTGATTTTTTTCCCCTCACATCACATACAATCATGACTGACTCAGATTTACACAAAACACCCTGATCACTGGACACACTGACACTCAATCTGATCCTGATTGTGATTAAGATACACACATACTATCTTCAATGCATGTTATTACAGTGAAGCAGATGCCTCTGTCCAAAGTGACTTGTAGTTTTTTAGGCTGCCCCTCTTTTTTACGTCATAATATTCACACAAAAGCAACCCGGACTGTGATTCAAGCTCAGAATTAATTTATTTCAGACTTTGGAACCGTATACACAAGAAATACAATCCAGACAGTGATCCAAATTCAAACCAGATTGGCGCCAAATGTGAAGTCCTGAGTGTAGCTGTTATCGGAAAATGGTATGCAAACAAAAGTGAGACAGATTTGTTTATTTTTTTCCTCTATGAGAGTGTACATGTGTGTGTGTGTGTGTGTGTTTGTGCGACACTTCATAGAAGATAACTAAGCATAGTATACACTGGATGTTTGTGTTTATTGAAATGAGTGGCACAGAGCTTCTATGTTTTGGTCATGTATTTAAGATGATGCCAATGATTCTTCTGTTCATGTAGGTCACAGGTTGAACCTGTGTGCTTGTGCGTTATGAATATGAATATAATCAAATGAAAAACACACCCTCGACCTGATATATTTACTATATGTGTGGCATATAATGAGATGTAAATGTGACGAGGAAATATTACTGTCATGTAGTATATTTGTGGTTTGTCCCATGGCATTTGTGCTTCCATTGTTTTGGTAGTGTAGTCCAAATGTACCAGGATCTTACTTAACACAAACGTGGCTGATGTAGAAAATAAATATGGTTTGTGCGTATATGATACACATGTATGTATGTATGTATGTATGAGTTTATGTCTGTACAGTTTGTGTGTGTGTACATGAGAGAGAAACAGAGTGCGTGTGGGTGTCTGTGTGCATGTAGAATTATGGAATCTAAGGCTGTGTATGTATGTCACCTTGCTGTCACTTGTACCTTATAGCTGTTGGCGAGATGGCGGCCTCCAACGCTGGGTGATGCTTCATGTGATGGTAAATAAAAAGTTCTGGTGAAGAAGGACACTCACACTTGTCATGTCCACTATTTTTTCCACTGCTGTTTTTATATAGGTATATATACAATATATGTTATATGCCCTCTCACACCACACACACATAGACTGCAAACCTCATGCTGCATCACATTGCATAGTAGTCAGCATGCATTCATTTGCACTGCATGGCTGTCTGCATCATCGCGCAGACACGTTTGTTTCGGAGCATAAGCCAGGCTCAAGTGGACCAGACAGACCATGTGATTATTGCCCTTGCACGCGCGCGCTCACACACACACACACACACAAACACACACACACACACCAAAATCCGTAAATTTAATTTTTTTTTAAAAAGAAAAGGCAAAAATGAATGTTAGTTCTTACGTCCCATTTCAGCCTCTCCAGGTGGAAGTCGAGCGTAAATATCTTTTTTTTTTAATTATTTGAAGCTTCGATCATGTTATAGATGCGGAAATGTGACACTTGATATGTGCACATGTCTGGAAGTCCTGCAGTTCGGAGGGATTATCCTATCTGAGTTTCCTGTGGAGCAGTTTTCATTGAAGAGTGATGTTGACGGCGAACAAATTGACTGTGGCCTTTTTTTAAGACTATCACCTCCAGCTTGGAGTCTTCTGTTTGGATATTCACATTTTGGGTATAGGCACAAGCTAAATACTGAAATTACTGTTATGTTGCTTTAAAATTAAAATAATCTTGTTTTCTTTGCCCTTTTGTTGTCTGAAAACATGGCATCGTATGTGTTATTTTGGCCATTTTATTTGAGTTACCAGTTATATACTGCCATCCCCAGTTGAATGTGCATGCATTGTCGCATCAAGACTGTGGCAGAGATGCAGTATCCACACTAGAGGATGACATTTTTCAGGAATTCCCGTGGGTCCCGCGGGTCCTGCGGGATTCCCGCGGGATGGGAGTCAAAATTTTAAAGATGAACGGGAACGGGCAGGAGCGGGATTAAAGATGAATGGGAGCGGGCAGGAGCGGGAATAAAAATTAATGAGATCAGGAATGCTCGCTCATTTTTTTCATTAAAAAAGCCTATGAAATGGTAGTGGGATTGATTTTGAGTGAGATTTTCAGGACGGGATGGGATGGGATTTGTTTCTTTTACTCCACTCCGGGACGGGACGGGATGGGATTTTTTTTTCTGGGACCAGGATGGGACGGGAGTGAAAATCCACTCCTGTGTCATGCTCTAATCCACACATCGCCGTCTGATAGGGTCACGTGTTACAGATGTTTAACTGAGCTGCAATGTGACCCAATAACCACCAGGTAGCACTTGGGAGCACTCGCTATGAGATGAACTCCATTCGTGTTGTCAAGGAACGCTTAGCATTTTGTCCTGGAACTTTGCAGTGCATTCAAATGGGATAAAGTTGATAAACCCATTTTGACCTGAAAACTGAATCCGCATTTCTAGTCAACTCTGAATCCACGTCCTCAATATCACAACCATCACTTCCTGCTGTATGTCAGCCATGATCATAACATCAGTTATTTTCACTCTCTGACTCAATCTCACAACTAAAAATAGAAACCACACTAACAGAAAATGTATGCTTCAAATGCGATTTTATATTTGAGTTACCAGTTATATACTGGTACAGGATGTATTCATTGTCAAAGGATTTATTTAGTTATGACAACAACAGAGGAACGCATTCAGGCTTTCATTAGCACAGTATGTACAGTACAATATGTGCTGTATTAAACATAAAGACCTGCCAACTGTCTTTTTTGAAGTTGTAAAAAGTATGCACTGTATTTGATTTTTTAACAATTTTTTGTTGCCATTATTCACTTTCCATTCATTTTTTAGCTCCGTTAGAATTGTTGTTTTGAAAAATAAATGCTAGCTGGTGTGTCTGCACAAAGAGTTTTAGATTTACTACAAAACAAAAAGAGATGTCCATAATCTCTTCTATCTTCTGACTTACTAGAAACAAAATAAAAGAGTAATTTTGAGCTTGGATTTTTCAGATTTTGAGTTTTTGCATTTTGAAATTTAACGCATATTTAATTATATATATAGTCCAATTACCATATTAAAACATAACATTTCAGAAAACTTGCAATAGGCCTACATTTATTTCTCACAAATATGTGAGTAATCACCGGATTAAGTTTCATGGTGATATCGGCAAGCTACATTTTTTGGCCTATTCACCTGGAGTGTCTCTTGACCCTTATAATAAGCCTATGGCAGCCATGTTGAAAAAAACTAATTTACCAAAGTCAGATTTTACTAGATTTTTAGTATGTCATTTAGCAGGTCCAATAGTAATGGATTACATAATAAAAACCTTTTGTATCATTTTTTTGGGGGTTAAACCCTAAATGTACTCGCCTAATCCTCTATTTTCCATAACAGATATTTTTTATTTGTATGAGAGAGGGTAAAAGACAGGACCTCTCCATATGTATGAAGAACCCATAAGATCAACCTAATTCTACATTCTCACAAGTAGCATTGTGTATATATTGAGTGCATTTCAGCCATCTTTAGAATGGCATTACAGAGAGATTACTCATATATAAAGGAAGACTACAGTATGTCTTCAGTTCAAATTAAATGGAAATGTTTTCTAAGTAGGTGTTGAGTAAGGCAGAGGTCAATTGTTTTTTCCTGAATTTGCAAACAAGTCCTCACCTACTAAGTGTGTCACAAGTTGCATTACAGTTAGTCAGTGAGTACTTCAATTGCTACTTAAAAACTGACAGCTGATGGACAACATGTGCCACCCTTACCCACAGGAGAAATATCTATATAAAACAACATCATACCATAAATCATTACCGGTACTCATTTTCTTGATATGAAAGGCACACAAATAGTCTGGGAGGAAGGATAGTCTACCATACCCCCCCCCCCCCCCTAACAAAATGCCACATGGCTTAACATGAACTTGACATGAATGCCACATGAGATAACCTTCAAGATTTTGAGTGGCAACATTAACATAACTCATTCCCACTTCACTTTTCTGCTTTCTATTGTACATGACATCAGAATGCTCTACATGTTTCAGCTCTATAATTGTACTGTACAGTACACTACAGTACAGTACAGTGCAGTACAGTGCAGTACAGTAGCATACAGTACGGTGCAGTATAGAAAAGTACAGTACAGTACAGTACAGTAGCATACAGTACGGTGCAGTACAGTATAGTATTTCACATTACAGTACAGTACAGTATAATAGAGTATAGTACAGTACAGTACAGTAGCATACAGTAGCATACAGTACAGTACAGTACAGTACAGTACAGTACAGTACGGTATTTCACATTACAGTACAGTATAGTAGAGTAGAGTAGAGTACAGTACAGTACTGGGTCGTAAGGAAGCAACGTTCTAAATTTCACGCTGTTTTCAGCTCCGTAACGGTAATGGCCTTTTTCTTGAAAATGGCGGCCATCTTGAATATTCATGACAACTTTTAAATTATCCATAAGACATTTACCAAGTAGTATGAATGGTAAATATGTCTAAAATGTCATATTATATCCATTACTCGTAAGAAAACTGTTGTTGCTGGCGGCCATTTTGAAAAATGGCTGATATGGCCACCATGTTGAAAATTCACGATGGCTCCATATCCAGTTCTTTTTAGAATGCCTTTGGCTACATGTGTATCAATGTTCATGCTTGTATCACAAACTGAACAATTGTTTTGGTTAGCCGCTTTTTAGTATGTCATTTCATAGAATCCATGAAAAAAACCTTTGTATCAATTGTTTTGGGGTTGAACCCTAAAAGTACTCGCCTACTGGGTGTACTGCAGATCATGTGTGAGAAATTTCGTTAAGATCCGTCAAGGTGTTGCTGAGATATGAGCTAACTTCCTGTTTGAACTGTGTCTTTTTCTATGTTGACAAATTTGATTGGCTGCTGTGCGACGATGCTTTAAGCTATTGATCTACAAATTACAGCATAGATGCCGAATAGTCCAATGGTGGGGTTATAAAAATTGTAGAACGATAAGTCTAAAATTGTGGGTGGAGCATCATTTTTATTGATTTTTGAAAATGTCACAATGAAGGGAAATTCATAATGGTAAATATGACATCATGGAATGCGTTGGATTTGGCTTGACCCAAGGATTCCAGTGATACCAAGCTTTTGATGATCTGAGGTCAATACGGGCCAATATGGGCAAAAACACATTTTTTTGCTTATTGTAGCTCCCCCTAGTGGCGTATTTACGCGGAAATTGTTATGTGTCCTCTGGGGATAGTCTTGATTATGGATATAAAATTGGGTTCTGATACAAGTAGTCGTTGCCAAGATATGAGCTCACTTCCTGTTTGGTGTCTTTGCCGCCAACTTTGATTGGCTCCTGTTTGTATACGGTTTAATCAATCGTTCCAGGACTTTAAGGATAGATGTATCTTAGTCCGAAGATGCCCTCATAAATTCTTTATGACGATCGGTCAAAAATCGTGGGCGGGGTGTCATTTTTATTGATTTTAACTAAACGCTGGCAATCATACTAATTAATCTAACTAAAAAACTAAATAATGAACAGACTGAGAGGAAAATTACGGTATACACACATTCACGTTTCATACTTGGAAATACTGTAAACTTTGGCAGTGCCTTTGTTTGGAACCCCCCAAGGGAATGGGTTTGAGTCCCACTCAAGCAGCTCTACTGTTTGCTATGAATGGTGTCAAAAGTGGGACCAGACTCCAGACTTGATAGTGTTAACACTGCTGCGAGGGACCCTTGTAGGATTATGGACATCCAGGATGGAAGAAGTATGGTGAGAGATCCAAAGGATATTCAGAATGTGTTAAGTGTATGGATCTGCTTTCCAAAGGGGATAACAGTGTCATGGAATGACCATAAGGGTTGTGATATGACTGTTATGCCAGAATCAGGCTCTTTTGTGTACCAGTCAGAGCCCCAGTTTGGTGACCTTTAAGCCCATGCTGGAGTCGTAGCAGAGCAGCTCTACTCCCCTTCGTTAAATTACATTAGAATCAGTATTTGCTGTGCAGTGTCTTGCTGCATTGGCAAGGAATTGCAGGAATGTTGTGCGACAGGTGTGCCAGCATAAGAGACAATGCCAAGACAAACGTATTCGTAAAGGATAGGACCTTCAACTTACTAGACACGATAACTTCCACTGTGGCATTATCATGTTGCAGAATTTAGCTGCAGCACACACCCAAATTCTTTACATCTTCACAATCACACAATAAGAGATTAAAAACAGGTCTAGCCACTAATTTCTGGGTACATACTATACTTAAGCACAGATGGCCTGACTTTCCTGACTTTCCTCAGTGACGCTGAGGCTGAACTGGCATCACAGATCCACATAAGGTACGTATATGTGTCTTTCAAATTAAACATGAAGTTGTAATTCCTAAATATCATCTTCATACAAACCAGAGGTGGTTTTCCTTTGAATATACAACTATTTGCAATTTACAGATAAACATTGAAAATAAGGACAATGTTGGTGTCCTTTCTGATAGTGCTGAATGCACTTGGAGCTTTTAGTTTGGTAATGTAAATATTTATATAATTTTCCTTAAAATATAACCCTTAAAGGAGTATGCCACTATTTTGTGGCTTAATACAGTTCAAATCGTTGTCTGGGGTTTATAAAGGTGGTGAAGTGTCTTATTTTTCATGTAAGCCGTTGTCTTGCTTTAAGACAAGTTAAAATTAAGCATTGCTACATGCTACACGGATCCATTGACTTTCACTAGCTTAGCGACATGCTACCTCTTTTAACTTGTCTTAAAGCAAGACAACGGCTTACATGAAAAATAAGACACTTTACCACCTATATAAACCCTGGCCAACGATTTTAACTGTATTAAGCCACAAAATAGTGGCATACCTCTTTAATGATGTTTGCTACGTGTTTGTAAATCTGCTCTGCAAAATGCCTTTTTCCTATGACACAATCATTTTCTCTCTTTCTGCTCTCTCCCTCTCTATATTTCTCTCTATCTTAGCCAAAACCTGAGATTATAGGTGAGTTTAAAAAGTAAAGTACTAAATATCATGAATAATTATTGTTACATCCATAGCCTATATGTGGTTAACAACTAAAACACCAAAATCATGAAATGTTGCCTCTTTCATGCCAAGACGACACTCACAGCATTCCCAAAATCAATGAGGGTAAGTCCCATTGCAAATTAAGTGTACACACATACATATGCGTGTTTTAACAGTATGCATGAGTTACGCTCGTGCTAAGAATATGATTTAATTGTGAATAGATTTGTGTTCTTTTTCCTTTTAGCCGCAGGTTTACACCTGCTTGAAGGAGACATAATGAAAGTCAGTACCGTTCAAGGGCATTTATACATTCATGTCTTTTTTGACGTATTGCGTACTATATTACTCAGTCCATGGTGTACTCCATAACAAAAATATATTGTCAATATGCTTGGTCTTAGAGTCACCTCAGAAGCTCTACAACGGATGGTGACAAGAGATGGAACACTTCTGTTCCTTATTGGCTAGACGACAGTCTTGGTAAGATCACATGATTTGCCATAAGACAACTTCGTACTTTCAACAATATTGTTGAAAAGAGTGTTCTTTCTCAAACATGTAACATTCTCCAACTTCAGAACACATACTAGACTAACAAAGACAAATGTGTCTTGTGGTTAGGGAGTGGTCTAGAATAGATTAAGAGGATTTCCACCCACTGCGGAAGGAGACGTTGAAACAACATCCTTTCACGGTCATTGTTGGATGTCCAATTTATGTCTGTGCACTGTGTGACACCAGATGACGTCTTTCAGTCATTTACTATTGACTTATTTTAGACCTATTTTAGTTTGTATAAACCTGTTGTTGCTCAAGAGAAACATACTTTTAAAAAATCTGTGGTTTTAGCTCAGTCTCATTTTCATGTGTTTCTTTGATAAGACTGCAGAGTAGCAATAGTTTAGCAGTGGGAGAGAGAAAGTTGACCCTGTGACCCTAAACTGTATTGTAACAATCTGCATATCCATACGACGTCCAATATTTAGTGGGCAGTTCAAATCCCACTCACACATCTATGGCTGAAATACCCTTTAGCGAGGTATTTAACCCATCACCTGAATAACTAGGCCTATAGGTCGCTTTGAATATAAGCCTCAGCATGTTATGTTGTGTAATTTTAAACATTTCCCAAAGTAGCGTCCCTGTGCACAACCACTGTCCAGGTGCTAGTAAGAGTAATCCAAGTAAATGAAGGATGAATCACCGCACACTGGTATTCTTTGTTGGTAGTTTATTTGGTGAACTTTGGTTTAAACACTTCCCATTCTGGAGGGAAAATGGGGAATTTCGATGGAGACAGTTTGTTTGCATAAATGTCAGAAAATAACACCACACAGACATTGTATAGTGATTTAGGTTACTGTAAACCTCTAACCTAAATCTCCATGTAAACCACAACTCTGAATCAAGCACACAAAAAACTGCTTTTGTTTTCTGCCTTTGCCTTTGCTCTCTCAGATGTGCATGCCAAAGGCATTATTTTGAGGGCATTTGAGCAGTTCAGTCTGAAAACATGCATCGACTTCACTCCAGTACTAAAGGAACGACCCTACATCCACATTCTAAAGGATGATGGGTAAGGTCTTCTTTGTCAATTACAGTTAGCATGGACTGCTGTTTGATACAGCTTGAAAAAAAATAAGTCCACACATTTCTATCGTTTTGTTGTGTTGTATGTATACCCTAGCCTTTTGTATACAATATGCTTTGTGCGTGGGGAAGTGTTTGCCAGCACACTTGCCAATAAAAGCCAATAATGCCGGCCAATACAAATCCTTAAGTTCTGGCCTTACGACTGGTTACAATGTAATGCATTAACAATAAATAGCAAATACCTGTATATTCATCATGTCTTGCAGATGCTGGTCTTATATCGGAATAGATGACCCTCTTGGTCAGTTTCTTTCTATTGGAAATGGCTGTGACTATATTGAAATTGTGGAGCATGAACTTCTCCATGCACTGGGATTCTACCATGAGCAATCAAGATACGACCGAGACGAGCATGTCACAATCGTCTGGGACAACATCGAAGACGGTACTGAGTGTTATACCCGAGATACTATGCCTGCTGTGTAGTGGTGTGGATTGGCACTGCCCTCACGATCCGATTCGATCACGATTCGGGAGGTTTCGATTCGATTCGATTCTATGCGATCCGATCCGATTCAATTCTACAATGCATTGCAATGCATTACATTTCTACTGAAAGCAAAGCAAATGTTAAATCAGTCATGACGAGGCAATACCAAGTTGTCAGATACTGAGCACAATTCATTGGCTGTTTTCTGTATCAGTCTGTATCAGTCTTGCAATGTTTTGAAGTGCTTTTATTTAATTTAACATTCATTTGCTCCCAAAATATCCATGGAAGTCGATTCTGGATCGCCCATGCCCCGCATTGGAATGCATCGCCAAATCGATCATTGTTGGCACCACTACTGCTGTGTGACTTAACCCATTTTAGTATGTGTTGTTTGACCTTTGGTGCCTGGAGCGACCTACGCTGCATTCAGGCTTTTGAGATTTGAGCTTTTTTAATAAAAATGTGGATATGTTACACTGGAATGAACACATTCTAATGCAAGATGAGGGTCTTAGGGTTTTAAATGCAACTTATGTCATGCTTTTATGTGCATCAGAGGCTGAGATGTTTAGGTTTTTTACGGGCTGAGGGCAACTTTCCCAACAAGGGCTTAGGCATTCAGCAGGCATTTTTTGCAGGTGCTTTAAATTAGGCATCAAGGGGTTAAATACATACGCAACCGTATGCGATCAAGTGCACATATTTTTGTCAGAACAATCGGATCTCTTCACACGATACTGGAGGCATCATTTAGGGGGCACGTAGCCAACAGGGCTCTGCTTAATATTTCTGACCATTGTTTGAGTCTATCGCGACTTTAACATGGAAGTTTGGAAGATCACCCCTCACGGTTGTGTCAATATTGCACTGTGCGCACATTTTTGCGTACCTTTGTACACGTGTACACGTATCCTGCAGTAAATGTATCCCTCACCTCGCCTTAACCTGGCTGTCATGTCAATCAATGTCATAGGAATTTACCAGGGTTGGAAAGGAACCAAAAACGGCCGGGACATTTGGCATTTGGCAGTATCCAGCCCCCACCATGGGCACCATGGGCAGCCCCATCCAAATTGAGGGCCATTTTCTAAAGGAGGAATTGAAACACACAAAATAACTACAGAAAACAAAGGTCCTGAGGACTGTTAGCCCACTGGGAATATGCCCTGTATACCAGATTACCAGCCCAGCCCTGAAACGTCGTGACAACCTCAATACTAGATCTTGAAATTGGACCTTGAGTTTATAACAGAAGTTAGAACAGTCTTTTGATTATGTATGCATTATGACCAAAGACTATGTCTTGCCGGTTAACTTGGCCAGCCTCACTAGATGGCAAAAAAATTGTGCAATGTGACAGGATTTATGGATAGGTTCAGGGTAACTTAGAATTCCAGAATGGGTCGAAACATTTGGATATGATATACAGTAAAAGGCTTGCATGAATTCAAGAATGCTATCGATTCTAACTCAGTATTGGTTTTTCTTTCGTGAAGGGAGGGAAAGCAATTTTGATAAAGCCAGTGCGGAGGAGACTAGCCTCCTCAATACTCCATATGACTACACATCTGTCATGCATTATGTCTCCGACGCATTCTCTAACGGAAATGGAAATGGGACCACCATCATCACAAAGGACCCAAAGTTTCAAGATGTGATCGGCAAAAGTGTTGAGATGAGCAACACGGATACACTGGAACTTAACAGGCTTTACAGCTGCAGTAAGACCTATGGATGACACAAATAATCAACACAACTGTATCTCATTATGCTAGTTTGAACCAAGTTTCATTTCATTTCATTTCATTTCCCCCCCAATATAGATAGAGCAGTGTCCTTTGTTGAGCACTGCAGCTTTGATGATAAAGACATGTGTGAGATGACAGTCTGCTCCAGAGGTTCATCTGAATGGAAGAGAGTGAATCGAACTGATGGAGGTCCCCATTCAGACCACACCCACCTGGGCACTGACAAGCAGGGTAAAAATGATTTTCTCAGCAAAAAAAGAATTTTGCAATTAAACAGCTAAATTAATGAATGAACATTTAAATACTTTGAAATATTTTCATTTCTAAATGTTGAAAACATGTTGCCCTAATATATTTACACTTATTGAATATGGATGCTGAAGTTTTCAGATATTGATGCTTAAAATTAATTAATACCTTAATCCTCTATCTGTCTGTCTGTCTGTCTGTCTTAGGTCAAGGCCTCCTCATGCACTTCAGCACTGTGACAGGAGAAGAAGGGGATTCCTCCAGGCTCATAACCAGGATGGTGACTCCTAGTAGACCATGCCAGATCCAGTGTCTTCAGTTCTACTACTACTACAACGGCAATGAGACGGACCAGCTCAACATCTGGATCAGAGAATTTGACAGCAAATACGATGTAGAAGGAACTCGCAAACTCATGGGTCAAATCACAGGTAATGTCAAGTAATCTTTGGGATATGGGGTCATATCATAGGACGACTACAACTTTGTAAGAACTATCAGGGCCGGATTAAGATGGCCTGGGGGCCCTAGGCTACATGTTAATGTGGGGGCCCCCGGAAAGCAAATTTTGTGACAACTTTACATGGATAGTGTCATAATTATATGCTAGGACAACACATATACCAACTGTACTCATCATGACAGATGATTTTTTCAATATTGCATCTTCTCATAATTCTGCATTTTTTCACTTTTGACCAATCGGGCCCCCCCATCTAGTCTGTGCATTAATTCCGCCCTGAGTGCTGTACATGTATATTGGGCCACAGTTTATCTTGCTGTTTCTCCCTAGCTTCCCCAGCTGATTACTGGCAGCTCCACCATGTTCCCCTGAATGCCACCAAGACCTTCCAGGTGGAGTTTGAGGGCCGCAAGGGAGCAGGGTCTTCAAGTGGGGGCTTCTCTGTGGACGATATAAACCTCTCAGAAACCGAATGTCCCCATCACACATGGCAGATACGTAACGTTGAGAAGCTATTGAACAACAGTGATGGTAACGATACCTCTATGATTAGCCCAAGATACTACACAACTGATGGTTATGGCTATCAGGTTCAGCTGGATTTGGGCATGCCACATTTTGGCATGTATGTGCGCCTGGTGTCTGGGGACTATGATGACCAGCTAGAGTGGCCGTTGGCATGGAGACAGTTTACAGTCCTGGTGGTGGACCAGAATCCAAACATGCAGCTGCGCATGTCGAAGCAGAGCAGTATAACTACAGATCCAGGAGACAACTGTGAGTATTCAGTTCCATGCAATCCAAGAACTAGATTTATTGTCAAATTATTAAATTTTCGATAATTGAGCCTTATTACAGTTTTTTCACATGTAAAATCAAATTGATTCGTTTGTGTAGTCAAAATAGTTCAATTGGATAGAGACTTTCATCTCTTACTGACAAAACATTTTCAAGCTCCATCCTCGCTCCGCCTCCTGGCCCCTCCTCCATGGAGAAAACAATTAAGTTTCCTAGCTGTCGGCCTAGCCACAACAACTTTTGGGGGACTGTTTTTCATTCACCACCCAATTGCAGATGAGAAAATGACATTAGAATTGTGATTTTGCAAAATATTGAACTCATTTTCTGTCGTCAGTGACATCATCATGAGGTCACAAGCAGGCCAGTGAGCAAGGGAGGATGGAAGTCTGCAGTTTGGAATCCACCCCAGATGTTAAAACACAATTTTCCCCGACAGGTTCTAGATGACAAAGGATGACACGGCTGTTGCACATACTATAGGTTTTATTTTCATCTGCTTTCAGTCTTATTTGTATTCAAAATGTGCAGGCAGTTCACTTGAGTTTGTATACACAAACAGAGTTTTAACTCCACTGAAGTCAATACAGATAGATATCGTGAAACAGTGACGACTGAAGTGCGAGAGCACTGAGTAGGCTAGTACAGGTAATTTACTGGGCGTGTTACCTACCCACTACACTGTGAATGCGAAAGAAAACTGCAATCAAAACACACAAAACATAGATATAATGAAAATCAACAAAAATAAGTCACAGCACACAGAAGTGATTCACAGTGGAGAGGTACGGTTATCAAATCAGGACTCTTGGCAGAGGGTTTACTATGGGCCTACCACTCAGGGGATCTACACCTCACCAATAAGTTTACACAATAATGCTACTAATCTCAACCGGCCAGTCCCCAATCACTCATCCCTTGTCTAAGGGGTGGGTGATTGGAGCTGACCGTGTCAGGCCGTATGGCTGAAAGACGAAGGCTGCGCGCACCTGCACAAAGAACAACAACCTGCCACAACTAAGAGAGCTCGTGGTGGTAAAAGGCAAAATAACAAACACAAACACCGGGAAAGGACGGCGGCATCCCCCCACCCCAGCCCATTGACAATATGTGCTCAACCTTAAGTTGCAACTGGGAAGCACCGGAACAAGCCTGGAAGTCTACGGCTGACCCTCGTTTCTGGTTCCGACCATGCAATGCTTCAAGCCGGTTAGGCTACCTGCGGCAACCTGGCATCCGCATTTCAGCTGCGCTCTAGTACGTGCTCCAGTAGGCCTATGGGTCCAAAACCCAACACGCCAACATCACCTACTGCACCCAGAGTACAGGGCTTCCCCAAGCGCCAACCGGTACTGAGGTTAGCCACACCTGGCTAACAGCGAACATAGTAGGCAAATTATACTAACCGGAAGGGCTCCGCCCTCGCCCACACGGGCATCTGTTTTCAATTACAACATAAACACTAACAGGGGACCTAGTCCAACCTGTTACATTATCATCAAGACGTACTGCAGGTTTGTTTGAGGACAAAGACCAGTAGTACTTGGGAGAATTGTAGTCATTTGAGTGCATGCATTGGCATAGGAAGGCAGTCCGATGGATGTACCGTAAATTACGAGAATTTTGACAGTTGTCTGTCAAACCCACCTTGTCCTCCTAGTGCACTTCCATTATTTACCCAGCTGAGGCCTACTGCTCAACACTAGGCTAAATGTATATATTTGGTTGAAATGGAGGATTTGGAATAGATTTCCAGACAAGGCACACAGAAACTGATCTGATATCATGTTTCATTGCTCTTCACAACACTATGTGGTGACACACTGCTGCACATCTGGTCTGACTGACAGTTTAGCTCAAATAAATGATAGAAGTTCAGAACACGGTTAATGCTCCGCGATTTATTTGCTCGACGTTTCGGACCTTCGTCCTTTTTCAAGTGCAACCAAATAAATCACTGGGAGCATTAACAGTGTTGCGGACTTCTATCATTTATTTCAGTTAGGCCTACTTTATTTTGTCCAGCACCTGTACCACAGATGTGAGAGCATCCTCTACCTTCTTGTAACAGGTGGGACTGTCACTGTTAAAACAAGATTGTCCCTTGATGGCTTCCATAGCCAGTGATGTCATCAAATTCAGCTTGCCGCTGATTGGCTAGCCAGTTAGTGGTGGCTAGGGCATCAGTTTTATAAAAACAGCCAGAATGGGTAGACTCTCTGGAACTCTCCCGGATTTGTTTGTGTTCTGTGCTGTGAGTGTTGCTGGCTAGGCTGAGGTTTGACTGGTTCCAGCCTATAGAGACTAACGACCCCTCTGTGAATGTTTGAGGGTAGCCAGGTGATCCCGGTGGCACACTGAGTCTATTGTGGAGTCTATATCCACTGATGTTGAGAGGGTACCATCGAGGGTCATAGGTACTGTTTGCCGCTGTTTTGCCCAGAGTGATTTTAGCATTCTGTTTGTTTTGTTGTTATTTTATCCGACCGCCTACTCTCTGTATTTTGTTTCTGTTGCCAACTAGCTCATGCTCTCAGGGCAGGCTCCAGTAGTAGAGAGCCCTAGTGTGAATTATTAGTAGCCTAGTTGTGTGAACGTGAAATCTCACCTGTGTAGTGGGTAGCCATACCGATTGAATCACTTGCTTAGCGTGGGTAACCAAACTGATTGAATCACTTTCTTAGCTAGTACGCCTATGTGTGTGTGTGTGTGTGCTGTGTGCCTCGACATAGGCCATTTGTCTCTGAGCACAAGAGGTGACAACACATCTAGCTCTATCCCTAGCCCGCCCTGTTAGCCTGGCCCTGGCACAATTTAGGCCCGTCTAGTAGGCCTAGGCCACCACTCTGGTCTGTCTTTTATTTTACGTTGGCGGTCTGGATATTGAATGTGTTTTGTATCAATAAAGAAAAAGAATGTTATTTTTGCACAAGAAATCCACGTCTCTGTCCCAGTCTGTCAGAACTTGCGTTTGCCTTAAATCCATGTATATTTCTAGGGGCGAAATTCCCCTAGTGGCGTAGTCGTGTAATTGCAGGTATTCCAACTTGATCATTATTATTTTGGGTCATTCCCTAAAGGTCCACTTTGCTACATTTGGCCTATAGTCGGCAGAGATAGCTGGCATACAGAGACGTGTTTTTCTTTTGCTTTAGTTTTGTTTATTCAGTCATTAAATTGAAGGGCACATAGGGGCAAAACAGCGGTGAGCAAGTGCGGGACTCGAAGCAGCGAGGGAAGAACCACCGTGTCCTGTCTCCCCCTGCGAGCTGCAAATTGGTGCCTGCCTCGGTGGACATGGAAGGAGAATGGCAAGAGTGGCAGGAATTGAAGGACATGGCAAAACGACAGGGGGAACAGATCAACCTCCTGTCTCAGTGGGTCGACCAGCTGCAGCGGCCCCAACCAGAGTCGAGAAACTCGCTCGTGTGCTGGCGATGCCAGCAACCAGGTCACCTGGCAAGGAACTGTAACGGGCGGCGGGTCTCCGCTCCTTCACAGCCCCCGCCTGCTGACCAGTCGGAGAATAGGGGGCGGTCCTCCCCTTGGCGACCGAGAGGGGGACTGGCGTCTTCTGGGCTCGACAGCAGAGAGTTGCCGGAATGGAGGGACGTCTGGTCCATGCCACCCTTTTGTGTTATGTTGCATTGTATGTGTGCATGTGTGTGTATGTGCATGCTGATCTTAGTACAGCTGCTGAGTAGGCCTATCGGGACCATGTGAGCGGTGACGTGGGTGTGTCTCTGTAACCGTGTGTCTGCCTACCCGCAGATGTGTGGGCGTTTGTGTCTACCTATGTGACCGTGCATCTGCCTACCTGCAGATGTGCGTATGTTTGAGTATACCCATGTGACCATGCGTCTGCCTACCTGCAGATGTGCGTATGTTTGAGTATACCCATGTGACCATGCGTCTGCCTACCTGCAGAGATGTGTGTGTGCGTTTGTGTATAGCCTACAGGTGTGACTGTGTGTGTGCCTGCCTGCCTGCCTGCCTGCCTTACCTGTGTATGCATGCCTATGCGAGGGTGTACCAGTCTCTTTGAACTCTCCTGTGCCCCCCCCCTGGCTGGAAAGGTAGCTCATCGTCGGGGCGCCGATTAAAAAAAAGCCGGTGTATAATGTAACAGGTGGGACTGTCACTGTTAAAACAAGATTGTCCCTTGATGGCTTCCATAGCCAGTGATGTCATCAAATTCAGCTTGCCGCTGATTGGCTAGCCAGTTAGTGGTGGCTAGGGCATCAGTTTTATAAAAACAGCCAGAAGGGGTAGACTCGCTGGAACTCTCCCGGATTTGTTTGTGTTCTGTGCGGTGAGTGTTGCTGGGTAGGCTGAGGTTTGACTGGTTCCAGCCTACAGAGACTAATGACCCCTCTGTGAATGTTTGAGGGTAGCCAGGTGATCCCGGTGGCACACTGAGTCTATTGTGGAGTCTATATCCACTGATGTTGAGAGGGTACCATCGAGGGTCATAGGTACTGTTTGCCGCTGTTTTGCCCATAGTGATTTTAGCTGTCTGTTTGTTTTGTTGTTATTTTATCCGACCGCCTACTCTCTGTATTTTGTTTCTGTTGCCAACTAGCTCATGCTCTCAGGGCAGGCTCCAGTAGTAGAGAGCCCTAGTGTGAATTATTAGTAGCCTAGTTGTGTGAACGTGAAATCTCACCTGTGTAGTGGGTAGCCATACCGATTGAATCACTTGCTTAGCGTGGGTAACCAAACTGATTGAATCACTTTCTTAGCTAGTACGCCTATGTGTGTGTGTGTGTGCTGTGTGCTTTGACATAGGCCATTTGTCTCTGAGCACAAGAGGTGACAACACATCTAGCTCTATCCCTAGCCCGCCCTGTTAGCCTGGCCCTGGCACAATTTAGGCCCGTCTAGTAGGCCTAGGCCACCACTCTGGTCTGTCTTTTATTTTACGTTGGCGGTCTGGATATTGAATGTGTTTTGTATCAATAAAGAAAAAGAATGTTATTTTTGCACAAGAAATCCACGTCTCTGTCCCAGTCTGTCAGAACTTGCGTTTGCCTTAAATCCATGTATATTTCTAGGGGCGAAATTCCCCTAGTGGCGTAGTCGTGTAATTGCAGGTATTCCAACTTGATAATTATTACTTTGGGTCATCCCCTAAGGTCCACTTGGCTACCTTATGAACAGTTTAGCTCAAATGTCTTTTCTCTTTCTGCTTACTAATAGCAACACTTTGGCTTTAGGGCAACCCTCGAGAGAATGGTGAAATTGAAGTAGATGAAAATGGTGAGACATTTTACGCCAACGCTTATGCAGACGGAATATTCATGAGGTTTGATGACCTTCAGGAGAGGGACTTTTTTAAAGGAGGTGATGTGTTCATCTCTTTCTTCATGCAAGGTGAGTATTTCTTCTTACCCATTTATTTCCAAATGTTGTTGCTTTAATCCATGTGTTTGAAATATAAAATTGAACAGCAAATTTGATTTGGACAAAATATATAGCCATTACGCGATAGACACCACACTGGTAAACATCTGCTCCACAATGTTTTGGTACCACTTTTATTTTGTAACCCCTTTATCCAAACTTTAGACCCTAGTTTGGCTTCTGAAAATCTGTTTTGAAAGTAGAAAATCTGCTTTACACTTACTTGTTTTCACAACCTAACCATTAGTGTGTGCTCACTATGGACTCACTATGAAATCAGTCCATCACTGAAACATACAGAGATATTCCTTCCATGATGAATTCTCATCCCCGTCTTGCTCTCTCTCACAGATATTAGGCCTCTGTCCACAAATTACACCCTGACCCTGCCCTGCCCCACCATTCCACGGTTGAACTTCACATCAGTTCCTGAGGACAGTGACTACTTATGTGCAAGGTGCCATAATTGCTGTACTATATAACAGACCTGTATATTTGCACACGCACACTAAGTTTAGAAAGAAAAAAAAGCCCTAATTGTACATATAATAGGCCACACACCTCTGTAAGCCGCAGGTCCACAGAGCAACACAGGATACTTACACACAAAGCTCCAGGCTAACTAGTGGTGTGCATTGGCACTGTCCTTATTGTTGACACCACTAGAGCTAACTAACCCCATTCACTTTATGCTTATCCACAGCAGAGGTAAGAAACAAAGAACATGGTAGTTTCTTGTAGAACTTGTGGTCTTTATTATCAGCCACACTGAACACTACTGTACTACTGTACACAACAATTCAGAGGCTATTCAATTATGACACTGTGGAAAATAATTTTAGTCGCTTTAGTGTGTGTGGGGGTAAGATTAAGGTACAAGATAAACAAAGGATGTTTTCAAGTTATACAAAGGATGTGTGTATCTAGGAGTGGTCTGTGTGTAAATGTCCATGGGGTGAGCAAGAGACAGAACGCTAGCAGTTTGAGCGAATACAATAGCTGTTGAAGGGCTAGTTAAAGTAAACGTATAAACAAAATGGGCACTATTATACATATTTTATATATGAAAGGCATGATAACACTGCACGAGCACTTATATTGATATAGTGCCCATTTTTTCCAACATATATTTCCCCATGTCATTTTGTGCAACTACACTTTGAACTAGTCACGCAAACATATTAAACAGGAAAAATTTGGAAGAGCTTGGTGAGGTCACTTCTAACTCCCATGTTGGGCAAGGTAAATGTTAACAAAGTGAAATCGTGCTCCAGAAGGAATGTGGGCACGCACAAGGATCAGAGGTCTACATGAGCTCACCACAGATGAGAGAACAACATACTGTAGTTCAGCATGGAAACATGGTGGACTGTTCCTTAAAACAATGTTTCCCAACCAGGGGTACGTGTACCACTAGGGGTACGTGAGCACACCTCAGGGGGTACGTGGAGAAATGAAATAATAACAAATACATGGGGTGTAGCCACTTTGGGATAGCAGAATAGATATAGAGCATGCATGAGGGGGGTACTCTTCATATGACAACATGGCTTAGGGGTATAGGCCCTACGCAGGACAAAAAAGGTTGGGAAACACTGCCTTAAAATATACCAGAATGGTAGAACTTGAACTGCTCAACTGAAATTAATCCAAACCTCATCAGCCAAATACAGTAAATAACTAGAAATGCACTCAGAGAGTGCAAACCTCCGCCAAGGAAGCTGAATTTGCTTGTAATATTTGTGACATGTCGTGGTGTAATCCATGCATGCCTATGCTATTTATAGGCTAGACCTACAGTGTTCAGAGAAGTGAACATTCAATTTTAACCAAATTATGTGTCTCTTTTATTAGCTAAGGCTTATGTTACCTCACCTGGTTAGCTTTGGTATTAGTTCACCTGTCATTGTGGGATTGGTAAATGTGATTGGTCATGCCATATAGAGGCTATAGGCCCTACTGTAATTTGGAAATGATTGTATCCTATCGCTATACTGTAGCCTTGGTGTCATTGTTCATTCATTGTATTGTTATAAACATTTTGATGATTGGAAGCATGATGCCTTTCATCACATAATTGTTTTGCCACAATATTAAATAGCACAGCTATTAATATCAATCCATAATATAGCCTATAGTGAATGATATGACTACGGGGGTACCTTGGCCTTTGAGATCAATTTGATACCACTGTCAAACACAACCTTTGATTAACCTTAAATGTAGTGAACTGGATACCGTTCCCTCCTTGGCGCTGTCTGTTCATCAATGATAGCCTGTTCACCGTTATTATTTTTTCCACCCTCCGTGGGCTACAAACTTCAACAGGCGAGAGCTAAGCTGATTTGGTTGACAGGGAAAACACTCGTATAACAATTAACTCCGCGAAAGTTGTGACGATACTGTATGCATTAGCCTACATAGCCTATTTACATTGTGTTTTTGGTGCTGACTATATGCAGCTATGGCAGGCACAGCAAATCCGCGCGCTGTGCATTCTGTCTGGCTTAAGTGGCTTTGTGGTGACTGTCGCAACACAACTTTATTTAACCTTTCATGTAGTGAACTGGGTACCTTTCCCTCCTTGGCGCTGTCTGTTCACTGTTAAACACTGTTCGCCGTTATTAATATCTCCAACCTTCGTGAACTTCAGGGAAACACTCGAGAGCAATTAACTCCGCGAACGCTGATTTGGTTGACAGGGCAAACACTCGGAGAGCAATAAACTCTGCGACGATATGTGTGCCATATTGTCGGCATATCGGCGGCTATTATATATCATTTGGTGTGCTCTTGGCTATCAGCCATGTAGGCACAGCAAATCCGCGCGCAATAGCCTACATTCTGGCTGTGCAGTCACTGTCCATCAATCCACCTCGCAGGCGCGCCCTCTCATTGCTCAATTCACCTCGGTCACCTTTTGGCAGGCCACGAAATCGCAGCGAACGAACAGAGCGACAGATGGACAGACATGCTACCACAGAAATCGGGCGATCACATAACCTCCTGGTGGAGGTAATAAATACTAGTTGTGGCCAATATTAGAATATAATATATATTATAAAATTATAAAAAATACTACGAAAAAATGACACATGTACTGTAAATGTTTTCCCCAAACAGGACTCAAACTACTCCTCCTTCCACTACCAACCCAGAGGACCCTGATAAAGAGTAGGTCACAACTTCAATTCCTCATTTTTTGTAATAAAATAAAACATTTTCTCATATTAGTTAATGTATTGTTTGTTAGAAGACATTCAAAATGTTCTGTTATGTATTTAGCTACTTACAGTTCACACCAAGAAGGATATGGGTATCGCTTTATAATACCGAGTCTTAACACTGCTAATGTGTGTGAGTCGGGGAAGGATTGGCAAATGATTGGTTTCTGTATCATTTGCCAATCCTTCCCCGACACCCTCACACACATGTATCAGTATCAAAAACCATTAAGAGTGTATGTTAATGATTAAGTAATGGGAAGAGTTCAGATGCAAAACCCCCTAAGTGCCTTTTCTGAAAATAATCTTTATTCATTTTTATTTAATACAAAGCTATCAAAATTGCATATTTGCAAATTTGATTTATGTAATATAACTATTTATATGTATTATCAAGTACATAAATGTAAACCAAACCAACAACGGGGTTCTCTAAAAATATAGAAGTGCAGGTCTTCAGAAATGGAGTTAGGGGGTTTTGCATCTGAACTCTTCTGGTTAACAAATGTTTTACGAAGGGTTATCTAAGATTTGACTAATGCTTAACAAATGCATAACTAATACTTAACAAGGAGTCTGTATTCTAAAGTGTTACGGGATGGGGTAAGTCAACATTTACAGGGCAGACCATAGAGCAGACTTCCTTCTGGATCTCTTTTGGAATAGCCAATCAGGGGGCTTTACAATTTACAGAACACTTACTTTTTTATATATATTTTTTTACGGTTATGATAAATATTGAAATACTACTATTAGTCTGCATGTCTTAAATTGTAATCGTGGGAACAGCCTTTTATAAACTACTGTATGGATCAACTTACCATTCTGCTGTTTGTTCCAGGCCTTGTGACAGCTTTTTCTGCAGCTTCTCCCCGAAGATGGCAAGCTCCCCCCTCATCCTGCTCTTCACTTTGCTCCTGTTGCTGGCTCACTGATGCCCAGGACAGGCTACCTGCATCATGGTCTAGACCAGTGGTTCCCAACCTTTTTCTTAAGGGACCCATGTTTTTACTATTGTAAGCTTTGGTGACCCAACCACGCGAGCGCCCGCACGAGACGGAGTCACAAGATGCCCTCCGTTTCCTGCGAAAACTTCTTTTAGTTATTTTATTCCTCAATTCGTCTTTGGTCAAATATAGAATAAATATTTAATGTAGCACTTACAATTTGTTGCGTCTATGCATTTATTAGTTAAATGCTTTGTCTTTTATTCAACATGGGCTATATATATTTAAAACGAAACCCCTTAAAATCAAGAGGGCTCCGCGACCCCCTGTGGATCTTTGGCGACCCATAAGGGGGGTCCCGACCCATAGGTTGGGAACCACTGGTCTAGACCAGTGATTCTTAACCTTTTTTTCTTGAAGCACCCCCTAACCTGTGCACAAGACAAGCCGCGCACCTCCAACCCAAACGTCTACACGTGTATATGCACTAAAAAATGATTTAAGTGAATAATTACATTGATCAATACCTTAATGACTTTATATTAGGACCAACTATGCTTTAATTTGGTCTTGATTTGGCCTAATTATAATGTTTGGAAGCAGTATTTTGGTCAGAACCTTTACAAAAACAAAATTCTGCGCACCCCCTGAAATCTCTGGCGTACCCCAAGTTAAGAACCACTGGTCTAGACCTGTGGAGCACAGTAACATGCTTTTGGATGACAGTACATCAGGTTTAGTGCTATGGATAAATACACTCCTTGCAAATTGTAACACTTAAGTAGGTCTTACTTTGGGAGCATTTGTAGGCCTAATTGTAATTGCGGAGTAGTCAACCTCTGGCAGCAACAGTCAGAATCAACAAAGCAGCCCATTTTAGTCACATTTCCAATGCATAAGATAACAGTGTATGCTACAAATAGAAAAGGAGAATTTTGTCGTTGGTTTTAAGTAAATCAGACCATTTTTGTTATGGCCAAAAAAAGACATTGACCCTTGACCTTGACCTGATATCGGCAAAAAGTCAAAGGAGTAATGTAGGAGTCATTGCCCATCTTTCTGAAACATAAATCCGATTTGTAGTTTTAATGTAATATTGCCTTCAGAGAAACCAACCGAAAACAATACCTTTTCCCGTCTCTAGAAGGACAGGGTATACAATTATCTTTAATTTTAATGCCCTTGACTGTGGATGGAGTTAACATATCTTTTTATTGCACTATCCCCAGCTTGCCACTTCTACTACAGTTCTATTCCAAATACCTTGAGCACTCCCCTTGGCTTATCATCGGAACAGCGTCAAGGAGTCTTTTAACCCATTTGTCCTAAGCCCTTTTAGGGAAAGGATGCCCTCTGCCTATTAAATCCTAAATATCTCAGCCTCTGAAGCACATACACTACAAACATGAAATGAGTTGCATTTAAAAGCTAGGACCCTCGTTTTGCCTTAAAATGTGTTCATTCAGCTCTAACTTACCCACATTTTTAATAAAACAGCTAAAATCTCAAGAACCTGAATGCAGCGTATATGTGTCTCCAGGACACAATGGGTTAAAACAAACAGACATTCGCTGCGATGGTTGGTTGTTTTCATATATAGATTTGTGTAGAGAAACACAAAGGGCATAAGGGGATGAAGCTTTCATTACGTTTATACTGACCTCATGATTTAAAGGTTATATAATATATAATATATCACATTTTCCTTTTACTTTACATTATCATTTTTATTTTAGTTGTGATGAATTTAGCTGCATAATTGAACATCGATCTCAGATTGGAGGGTTGAACTTAGTTTGAAGGTTTTTTTCCCCCCAACTAGACTAAAATACTGCGCATGGGCCTACTATGTCATCGTTATTCTTGCTGATTGGCCAGGATGGAATGCACCCTGAGAATGAGATCAGACCTACATAGCATGCCGTGAGCAGAAGTTTACAGGTGGCTAAGTCCAGGCTAGATTTAAGGTTCAAGAGTCAAGGTATATAGGGCACCAGGGGCTGTTCACTCACGGAACTTGCTACTAGCCACAACTGGCTAACCCTAACCACGGGACAGTGCAAAATGAATGGGTGTCAATGGAGTTTTTTACCATTATAATTTTTGTGATTTTTTATAATTTTTTGTCCTGAAATACTAATATTAAGTTCGAAGCTAGAAATAATAAGACCACATTTGAGTAGCGTTTCGATTATTTTGCGCCACTAGATTATTATATACTGGGTCACAAAGCTCAATTTTTATGGGGCCAAACCCATAAACATTAGCACGATGCTAGCGAGTACAGGTTGAAATCTTCTAACCTGTTGTAAAGCTACACACCTGAACGATTTGTCAATACAGCCTATTGTTAAACAACAGTCATAGTGCTTACCAGGAATGTTTTGTTGATAATATTTGTGACTGGAAATGGCAGTAGCAATGTATTTAGCATGGGTTCCCCTTTCCATTCCATACATTTTCCCACATGAAGGACTGGCCTACGCTCGTTACTGCAGTATGCATGCAAAGCTAACTGGCTACAATGGGAACCAATGAGACTGAGCCTTCTCCCTGTGTTCTAATTTCTCTGGGGGCACCTAAGTCACGCCCTCTACTTCCTGGTTCATGGGGCAGGGGGAGTCAAAAAATAATTACTGGGCTTGAAAATTAAATTAGTGTTTTTTTTTTTTTACACCAATCCAAACCTTGGACCTCCACCTTTGCACCACAAATCCAAAAATCACTCATTTTAAAGCCCAGTATTCATTTTTTGACTCCCTCTGCCCCATGAACCAGGAAGTAGAGGGCGTGACTTAGGTGCCCCATAGGCCTACTAATGTAAAGAAGGAACAAAGTAACAAGTAACAAGCTGAAAGGGCTTTTAATAGTCACTACGGTGGTGGTGGTAATGTAGCCTACTATTTCCGCATATCTGAGGGTATTGTACACTTTTAGCAGTTGAGGGAAATATAAATGCAGCTGGGCTTTCTTTACTAAGGCTGATAAGTAATGTGTCTTAAAACAAGTCAGTTGTTGTGGTACATTTTGAGACTGAAAATCTCTGAAACTCTGCCAGCGGTTTTGAAGGGATTCATTTCTCTATTTCTCAGGAACTGTTCTTCAGGAACTTTATTGCAATGGTAAACACACTGAACGTGCTTTGACATTAGTGCTGTTAGTATGGAAGAATGGCTTTGTTATAGATTGTTATGGATTTCATGATGTAGAAAGAGTTTAGATGACCTTTGCAGTTTATTTTTGCCGTATATAGCCTGACAATGATCTTGAAATAAAGAAACTTTTTTAATCTTACTTGGCGTTTGTTCATTATCAATCTTTTTTTCTGCTGCCACTTCTCACTTTTGATTTGTATTTGAGCTCCACATAATTTCTGACATTTAGTGAAGTAGGTCTAAATTAGGTCATAAAAACAAGATAAAAAATATCACTGTATCTTAGAACAAATACGAAAACAACTTGTATAACAGACAATAGACAATGTGCATTGAGTTGGAGCTCTGCGTTTTATTGTGATACGTTTTCCTTCCGACAACATTGAAACTGAAAATGATGCCAGAGATGCCGCTTGAAAGTTTGGGGTTCATAATAGTATGTTCTACTGAAAGTTTGGTCTAAACTTGATATGAAGAGCTGAGCTAACACTTCCAATGCCGATAGTATTTAGGCTCAGTGCCTGATTTCAGCCCTGACCATTTCTTTGCAAGAATAAAAACACTGAGAATAGGCTATTTAGTTGTGTTTTTGCTTATTTGAAAGCCCACCATGGAAAGTCCCATTGTCATTGTGACAGCACTCGACAGCACACGGTCTTCACTTCACACAGTACTTCACTGCACACAATGAAATTGTATTCATGCCTCGCCCATGCAAGGGGGCAGCCCCAAGCAGTGTCCCAAGGGACCAGTGCGGCAGGACGGTACCAAGCTCAGGGTAGGCCGACCTCAGTCATGAAAGAGGATGGAGGGGGAGAGCACTAGTTCAATGGTTTGCTGATGACTGCCCATGTGTCAAAAAGTTTTGAAGTATTTTCTTTAACCATCAGGCCTGCACTTCTAAGATGCACAGAGTATTCCGGTTTCAAACAGATTATGGTCAGTATGAAGTTTTAAACAAGCTCCAGAATATTCTGTTTACATGTGTTGAATAGTATTCTGCAAAATGATTATTCCTACATTCGGAATGAAAGCATTTATATGACTAGTTGCGCAAACCGAACTGCCACAGTTCCATTTAAAATCGTAATATCCCCCCTTAGTTAGGGCAAGATATGGATATTTTGGAAAATCTGTGAACTAATTTATTACCAATAGATTTTTTTACCATGTGTTCTTACAGGTGTCTGGACACACCTCACTATTTATCCATGGCCAAATCCAATGGGAATTTCCGTGACACCCCATCAAAATTGGGGTGCCCAGAAGGCCTATGTAAAAATTGGAACACGGCAGATTGGGTGGGAAAGGATGCATAATGGGTCATAACTTCTGAAGTAAACTACATACAGAGACAAATTAACACATTTTCCCATACTGACCCAGTGAATTCAATTGAGGGGTATTTTTTGTCATTTGACCACATTTAAACCCCAGTTTAGCCATTACCCATGCAACTTCGCTCAGTGTCATCAACACATTCATGATTCAATTGTTTTCAACATAATTTCACCACAGTGGTGCTGCCAGACACTGTACTGCAGACGAGCAAGTGAAGGTGAAAGATAGCAGTGCAGCACGCTTGCCCAAAAACTCTTGGCAGACTCATTAATATATGCAGCCATACATAGGTTCACCGTGTTTGTAAACACAATATTGTGAGGAGGGGCAAGACACTGGCAGCCAACCAGCAACCACGTGAGCAAATTTTTTGACCGACAGCGGTTTCCAACAATCAGAGGTCGAGTTGCGCGCAGTTAGTTTTGCTCAGTCAGGGGAAAACAAAAATGTTGAACCCATGTATAGTAGGGTGCATCAGTTGCCCCTTATGAAAAGATATCACGTTGGCCCTATAGTAAACATGTTCTACACCCAGTAAAAACACACTGTGTAAAATATTTTGAAATTTGGATGAAGTCTACCGGGGCCACCAGCCCCATGAAAATAGAAAATAATGGTGATAGTCAGAATCTTGGAATAGAAATGGACATTTTGCTGCATAAAGCTACCCAATAAAAACATATTGTCTCGGCTGTGTGATAAAAATGTTCTATGCACAGTAAAATCACTCAGTGTAAAATATGTTGAAATTTAGATGAATTCTACCGGGTCCACCAGGCCCATGAAAATACAAAATAATGGTGATGGTGATGGGCAACCTGGATTCCAAAGCTGAAGTCCAGTGCCACATATTCCAAATGACATACCTAGTTTTACCTTTCCAGTTAGGGCAATTGGACAGGTAAAACCAGGTAATTTGAAATCTGTGGCACTGGATTGTAGCTTTTGAATCTAGGTCTGCCATTGTCTTAAAACAGAGGTGGACAAACTGCGTGACACATTTGCCCCAGCCAATATAATGAACCAGCTGAGCCTAATTACCACTTAAGCCAGGTTGATGAGGTAATTAGTGAAATCACCTGTATTGGGAGCACAAACAGAAGGAATATCTAAGCAGGTTGTGTATTCAGTCGATCCACTTACACAGACTTCAGTCTCAGGACAGACTGATGGTCAAACTGCTATATTTAGGCAAATTTGCTCTTTTGCAACACAATATCAATTCATTGCTGCCTTGGACCACTGCTAGTATCAAGCAAGAGATTGCAAAGCTGCGTGACTGTTATATTTGTGTGTTTCACCTGTGGGCCTACAATTCATGGAGGAACATCTGTACTAAAGCTGTGAATGTGCCTTGGAATGCCTAGGCTACAAGGCAGTCAATACAACTGTATTGAAGAGTGCCATTACTTCTTTATCCCATCGCCTGTGGTAGTATTTCACTTTACTCCATCATATGAGTACCATAACTTACCTGAGAGGCCCTTGGCAATGGACTCTGGACCTGGTGATACCCATGACATACCTAGAAGCCACTTAAGTACAGGTTTTGGGAAGCCACTCTTTCCAACATCACATACAGTTGTATTGTATGTTCTGCAGGGATTTCTTGAAAAAACAAAAGTAATTCCAAGGAGCATTCACAGCTTTAGTACAGATGTTCCACCAGGTATTAACAGCTACCTGTACAATCCTGTAGGCCCACAGGTGAAGCACACAAAAGTCATACAACTTCGTAATCTCTTGTAGTAGGGGCTCTAAGCCAAGAAATCGTTACGCGCTGGATAGAAGCATATAATTCGGTACACGTGTTCCTTGACTGATTTGAAGACATCCTAGAAGGGGTGCCCCTTGAAAAAAAAATGTCTACCATGTCATATACAATATGTCATGTTGGTAACGCATTACATTGTTATTACATGACATTATACTTAGCTGACAATGTTAATATAGTCCTCAGAAGAGATGAAGCAAGGGTAGCCTGCTAGACCAGATTGATAAAACTACAAAATGTACATAGTGTGAAAGTATGGGTGAGTCTGTGCTTACGTGCTTGACAGCATGTAACATTGTGAACGATTTGAGAAGATTCTTGGTCTGAATTAAAATGAGCATTGCCAACACTAAAACTATGGTGAGAATAGACTGCTGCTAATGCTCGATTTGAATGGGATAGTGTCAGTGCAAGATGCCCTAGTTAGCAGGTTCTCCATCCTCTAATTTCCATAACAGATATGCATATTTTATTTGTATGAGAGAGGGTAAAGGACAGGACCTTTCCATATGTATGAAGAACCCCATAAGATCACCTAATTCTATATTTTTACAAGTGCATATTGTGAGAGCATTTCAGTCATCTTTAGAATGGCATTACAGATTACTCAATATAGGCCTACATGTAGGCCACAGTATGGCTTCAGTTCAAATTAAATGGGAATGATTTCTTAGTGTATGTTGAGTGAGAAGACAGAGATAAAAAAGTCCTCACCTAGTACTTGTGTCAAAAGTTGTATTAGTTAGCTCAGTAATCATTGAGTACTTAAACTGCTATCAAAACTGACAGCTGATGGACAACATGTACTGTAGGTCTTTTGCCACCCTTACCCATAGGAGACATATAGAACAACACTTCTCATATGGTATATACTATGAAAGTAAATCATTACCTGGACTCATTTTCTTGATATGCAAGGCACACTAATAGTCTGGGCGGAAGAATAGTCGATCATACCCCGCCCCCCCAAACAAAAGACTTTTTTTAACCTTCAAGATTTTGAGTGGTAACAGTAACATAACTCATTCCCACTACACCTTTTTGCATAATATTGTACATGTCCTCAGAATGCTCTACATCAGTGGTTCTCAAACCTTTTGTGTGAAGTACTCCCTGAGAAAATATTGAGCTCTCCGAGTACCACCTTGACAACCAACATTAGAATATCGCAGTAAAGGCCTTCCATATTCACTTTTGCCAGTCAGTACAGGAGAGGTTCATAATGGCATTCCAAGTACCACCAGAGATGTCTCAAGTACCACCAGTGGTACGCGTACCACAGTTTGAGCACCACCGCTCTACATGTTTCAGTTCTATAGTTGTACTGTACAGTACAGTGCAGTGCAGTGGAGTGCAGTACAGTACAGTAGCATACAGAATGGTGCAGTATAATAAAGTACAGTAGAGTATAGTACAGTACAGTACAGTAGCATACAGTACGGTGCAGTACAGTACAGTAGCATACAGTACAGTGCAGTATAGTACAGTACAGTACAGTACAGTACAGTAGCATACAGTACGGTGCAGTACAGTAAAGTAAAGTACAGTGCAGTACAGTAGCATAAAGTACGGTGGAGTCTAGTTAAGTACAGTACAGTAGCATACAGTACGGTGCAGTCTAGTACAGTACAGTACAGTACAGTACAGTACAGTACAGTACAGTACAGTAGCATACTGCACGGTGCAGTAGAGTACAGTACGGTATATCACATTACAGTACAGTACAGTACAGTACAGTATAGTAGAGTACAGTACAGTGCAATACAGTAGAGTACAGTATAGTCTTATAGACGTTAGCCCTCCAAAGCCAATAGGATTTCCACATGCTGTTGTTTTAAGTTTTTGAAAGACTATTTTAGTAACCTATGTGAGAGAGGGAAGGCAGGCAGACATGTTTTAAACAAAGGACCACACCCACAAATAAAAAATAACGAGCAAACAATAAATTAAGTGGTTAGGTAGCCAACATGTCATCTAGATTAAAGCCAAAAGTAGATGGAAAAACAGACATGTTACCATTTTGCTCTTTTAAAACAAAGTATCTGTCAATAGCCTATACTGTATGGATGGTGTATTGCATATTGATTATTCATAATTTCCTAAGCATAAATGCCCTTATCACTCCATTGTACACTTAGGACTGCGATATACATATCTGAACATTAATCAGCATACATTTGTCATTTTACAGCTGTCACTGACACTTGATATGTACATGTATTATTGACTTGATTGATATGAATATATTTCAGTTGGACTCCTAGGGTTAAATCATTGAGGGGGTCCTAAGGAAGTAGTAGTAGTTTGTGTGTGTGCGCGCATGTGTAAGTGGGATTAAAATTATTGTTTGCCATCTTTATCTGAAGAGCAGACTGAGTGTCTGAACCTGCTAATGCTAGCATGCTAACATTGGGACAGTTATGTGTGGCCCAGTTCAAGGGTTTATCTCTTCTCCCCTAAATTTTCTAACCACAATTTTCTTTTTGGATATTATAGATATGACCCACTGCAAATTTTTAAAACTCTTAATGAATGTTGGTTCAATACCTAAATGCCCAGAAATTAGCTCTCAATTGTAGAGTGATCTCATTCTGACCATGGTTTTTATGATTTTCCTGTTTTTGAATCTAAATAAGACATATATAACATTGTTTTTATGGTAAGTTTTGCACATATTTTCAAAGTTCAGTTTGTATACATCACACACAAATAGGTGGATTGGCCCATAACAGCATTATGTCCAGGCAGTACAGCATTTTACTACTATCCCAGGTGAAAAACCCATATACTTAAAGTGTACTTTTTTTGACCGTACTTAGTACAAAGTGTACTATTTTCGGCGATTTAAAGTGCGCTTCATTGCACTATTAGTGCGCTGAAGCACTACTAAAGCAGTACTTCAGCACACTTGCAGCACACTGAGGATGCTAAATTGGCACCGCTTTTGGACAACTTTAAGTGCACTACAAGCATACTTTTGAAAGTATGCTCCAAACACGCTTTTCATGCATTCGTATGGCATTAATAGTGTGCTTGAGTACACTTCTATAACATTTTATTGTTACTAGAAGTACAATAAAAGTATATTAACTTCATGCTTCTTTGGACTACATTGGAACATTTTAAGTCTGTAAAAAGTATATCATATTAAGTATTGTAAATATATAACAGGTATGCTTGAAGTATATTTACAGTACACTCCCAAGTACATGAAATAATATAAATGTAATAGTACAATCCATGCTGGTCCTCAGAGCTTGTACATTACACACAGCCACATGTCACAGTAGTGATACAGTATGCATGCCTAGCACGGCTGACATTTACAATCATTGCATTGTTACAGAGATTTCAGATACACATTTCACTTTATTTCATTCTTATCCCACCTTCCTGCAATTGATCATTTGAATTGATCGCTAATGGTGACCCTTGATTCTTTGTTTGAACAACGAGTTCCAACTTACCTCTCACCATGATGTCATGGGAAGTGTGAGCCTATATATACCAGAACATATACGTGACCATCATAATGACGGTGGGAACATGGTCATTTTTTGTGTACCACTTTAAAATTTTAAAACTCCTACAATAAACGCAGAATATAACAATGAGTAATATTTTCATGCAAACCAAAAATATTCCTTAGAGGTCAATGGCTTTCTGTTTGAGAAATTGAGCTCCAAGAAGTGCATTACATGATGGTACATGCATGATGATGCATGATGGGTAAATGCACTTTGTGTAAGCACACTTTGAATATATTTGGATGAAGCACAATCATAGTGCACTTAGAAAAAGTATACTTCCAATATGTTAAAGTGATTTACTTTAAAGCGCACTATAGAAAATCACACTTCGAAGTCACTTGGGTGAAGTATAATCAAAGTGCACTTAAAAAAGTGCAATTGCAATATGTTAATAAAAAATACACTTTTAGTAAGTTCACTATTAGAACACTATTAGTATATTCCTCTAAATACACTTTAGCCAAACATCTTCTAAGTGCACTTTATGTATGGTTCGCAAAGTGTACTTTCTTTGAGAGCAACTTAATTACATCTAATTTTAAGTACACTTTAAATAAGCATATTGTAAACATACTTTTTCTTAGCACAAAAAGTGTGAGTGCGCTTTTAACATGCTAAGTACACTTCAGTTGTGCTTTTATTGTACTAAATTGAACCACTTTTTCACCTGGGATTGGCTGGTTTTGGGCAGCCATCTTGGATTTACCCCATAAAAATGACCTTAATGACATTGAAATTTGGGGCACCCCTTCTGAAATGATGGAGAACACCCTAAGGAAGGTCTACACCGATTTTGGTGCTTCTATCCAGCGCGTAACGATTAGGCCCTTTTTGGACGCTAAGAGACCCAGCTATTGCTTGATACTGGCAGTGGGTCAGCTGGTTCATTATATTGGCTATATTTGGAATATGTGGCACTGGACTTTGGAAGGTTGCCCATCACTATCAACATTGTTTTGTATTTTCTTGGGCCTGGTGGACCCAGTAGAATTAATCTAAATTTCAACAGATTTTCCACAGAGTGATTTTACTGTGCATAGAACATTTTTTATCACACAGCTGAGGCAATATGTTTTTATTGGGTAGCTTTATGCAGCAAAATGTCCATTTCTATTCAGGGCTGGACTGGGCGATAAATAGGGCCCGGGCACTTTTGGATTTAAGGGGGGGGGCCCTCATTATTACTAGTGCCGGAGAACTGACTCACCGGTGGGCCCTGCACCCTCATGGGCCCCTATTTTCAGTAATGTAAAAAAAAAAAAAATGCGGGCCCACGAAGATGCGGAGCTCACAGGGAAATGCCCGCCATGCCAGATGGCCAGTGCAGCCCTGTTTCTAGCCAAGATTTTGACTATCACCATTATTTTCTATTTTCATGGGGCTGGTGGCCCCGGTAGACTTCATCCGAATTTCAAAATATTTTACACAGAGTGATTTTACTGTGCATAAAACATTTTTATCACACAGCCGAGACAATATGTTTTTATTGGGTAGCTTTATGCAGCAAAATGTCCATTTCTATTCCAAGATTCTGACTATCACCATTATTTTGTATTTTCATGGGGCTGGTGGCCCCGGTAGACTTCATCCAAATTTCAAAATATTTT
This sequence comes from Engraulis encrasicolus, assembly GCF_034702125.1. Taxonomy (NCBI): domain Eukaryota; kingdom Metazoa; phylum Chordata; class Actinopteri; order Clupeiformes; family Engraulidae; genus Engraulis; species Engraulis encrasicolus. Next base: position 35,990,102 of record NC_085859.1, on the reverse strand, counting down.
ACACAGTGTGTTTTTACTGGGTGTAGAACATTTTTACTATAGGGCCAAGGCGATATCTTTTCATAGGGGGCAACTGATGCACCCTAATGTATAGTATTTCACGTTATTGTTGGTCCGCATACTGGTTCAATGCATGGTCTTGTTGCCTAGTGCCTGGCGGAGTCAAAGGGGATATCTTTACCAAACAACTGTACTCAGAAGACACGAATGCAAGAATAATCTTTTATTATTCACTTTTGTCCCATGACATTTCCTTTGCCTTGCTTTCATCTAGCGACTTTACAGAGATTTAGTACTTTGTACGAATATTGAAACCACTATCCCCCTTCGAGCTGACAAGTACTTAAAAACCTCATCGAGCTATGAAAAAAAACTGTTTGTTCATAGCTCGATGAGGTTTTTAACTATTTGTCAGCTGAAGCCTACCGAATGGCAAGCTGAAGATATGGTCTTCTGCATCCCGCCCTTGTTATCTTGCCCCCCAGTCTTCCCCTTCCTGTCGTGACAAAGACCCAGGCCCCTGGCCAGAGCGCGCCCCTTGAGGCGCTTCCTACACAAACTGAACGCGAAAGTGATTGTTTCATGATGTTCTGTCTAGGTCAGTGTATGTTCGGGATAAGATTAGCAGTGGACAGTGTCAGTTAAAATATTCAACACCCCAGGGTGTGCCAAAGAACCAGACCAGTTTTGACGAATGCATCATGTTCGCAGCAGGAGGATCACGTAGATGATATAGGCCTATTACTCTACAAAGCCTAGGTATGTTAAATGTTGTAAGTTTGTGCATGCGTACGTTCAATTCTTGTGCGTGTCTTAAAGCATTTGTAGGACCATGCAGGACGTTTGATTCAGTAGCCAAAGTGCAAAGTGGACATGGTTAAGTAGGTAAATCATGCAAGGATGCGATTTTTACATTTACATTATATATTTGTGAAAAAGAGACAAGAGACAATTTAAGAGAATTTGAAAACTGGCATGGACATGCGACAGTGAACAAGACCTCTTCACTCCCCCCTTTGACTTTGTTCATAACCAGGAGGGTTATATCTCATTCTGTCAGGAAGGCTATTTTATAGTGGTGGTGAAAGAAGCAGTAATGGCAATGTATGACAGGGAAAGCTAATGTCTTGGGTATGTTGCACCGATACCATTTTTTTGGCCTCGATACCCGACTGTGCAGTATCGACTGATACCAATACCGTACCGACACTACTCTGCTTGAAATTTATATACAGTAGGCCTATATGAAGAGCAGCATACTAATTGGATGTAACATCATTGCTATCATGGCTTTGTCAGGCTGCTGCCTACCTTAATGAAACAGGAAAAAGACTAATATTGTAAAGTGAATCCAGTAACTTTTTATACTTTTTAAATACCTCTGATATAAAATAAATAAGTTCAAGGCTGCATTCAAGTGTCATACGAGCGTATGTAAATGGTATCGGTGCCCTATTTGTTGGTACTCGCCAAAACCAACACCATCATTTTAGTGCAGTATGTGGGCCGTCCGATACTGGGATCGGTATTGGTGCAACACTAGTCTTGGTTAAACCGATAAACACTCTATTTGCCTTGTCAAGATAACGAAATTCAATAAGTTGTGGCCATCTAGGCTACGCTTAGGCCTTTCTCTTTTAATGTCATTAAACTGACTGAGGGTTATGGAACAAAAATGTAAAATATAATGTAGGCTATAGATCCCAAATCAAATCCCAAATCAAATCTCCTGTGCCATGAAGACACCATCTGTCTTGGTCCTTTTGACCCAAAATAAGGAACTATCAGAAGCTTGTGTGACGGAGGTCATCTTGCACCAGTTCGTCCCCCTCGGGGCGTGAATGTGCGATCTCGTCAACTACATCGGTTCGGCAATGGGAGGCACAGTATGATACCGCTGGACTAAAGGACCAGTCCTCCAGTCCAATGGCATCTACACTGTATGAGGCTTTAGGAGGGAGGTTTACTAACGTTCCAAGCCAACTCTGCTAGTTAGTCTCCGTTACACTTGAAGCCCATAAAATGCAATCTTACCTGGTTGTTGCCAGATGAATGGGTTCTGCCTTACTTCACGAAGCTGAGCGGACTTCATGATCTTAGAGCCAGGTTGCCAGATGCTAAAAAAGTTAAAATAACACCATCAAAGAGTAATATCCATTCTTTCTTTTTAACCGAACTGAATTAACTGATTTAACTTTCAATGTCACGTTTAGTGGACCCTGTGGAGGTCTGAAACGTTGCATTAATCAGATCCTAAAACCCTTTGTTTGTTGCACATGTCTTTTTTGTGTGTTACACACGTGGTGTGATTGGTCAACAGATTTGTCACAGCTTGAAAAGTTGAAAATGCTGAACTTTTTTTTGAGGAGGCAACGTAACCAATAGAACTGGCGGTCCCCACAATACATTTCATGTCTGCCTATTCAAATGGGTCAATGGGATCTGTGAAGGGACGGTGCCCATATGAACGAAGGGTTAGTTTGAGACTAGCACCAGCTTCTGTATTTATCATGCACATCCTCCTCAATTGGGCCTGTGTGGGTTTGCCTGTTAGGCCTTCACCACAGTTTGACTGCTTGCATCAGTGGTTGCACTGAAAGGAGGAATTCTGAGATTTGCTGGTATGGTATAATACTGTCCTCGGGTGAAAATGAAGTTATTTGATTGATCATAATGATAAATCATTATAATTTCTTTCTTTCTATCTCTTTCTCTCCCTCGGACTCTCATTTTGCATTGCAGGGCCATCATGGCCAGGAAACTGTTTCTCTGCTTTATCCTTCTCTGTTTCTCAGTGTCAACAAACTCTGGCAACCAAAACAATGAGAAGAAGATAAGCAAGATAAATTCAATCAAGGATCTAGCTGACCAAAACATTATCTTTGGTAAAAGAATCCCCCACCATGGCTTACTTCTCCTCTTCTGGCTGTCAAGACCTGCAAACATAAAGATCGATCAGAATGACGTCATACAGCTCCTCAATATTGACCCATCTCGGGGTGATTATGGCTTCCATTACTATGGCAACTATGAAAAAACGCTACCATCTGATCGTAAGTACTCGTATTACACATTGGGCAACCTCAACTCTGATAAGTTTCCAGGCAGTTTAGACTTGCCTTCCTACGTCACCCAGTACTACAGGTCCAATTATCCATACAATCTCAGAAATATGGACAGAGTTGTCGTGCAGTCTTACCGAAACACCCCTAGCCGAGTGAGAAGCGTCTTTATCTCTGTCCACTATGACAACTTCATGGAGATCACTCCCCAGCTGCTGAGAGAGATTCAAAGTATAGCAACATGGGAGGAGTTCCTTGAGCTGGCTGGCTTCGACTTCAACACAGGAGACGACCACCACCAATGGCGGCGGCGGGACCATGATCACAACGGAGATGGAGGGCCACCAGGAGGTGACACTGTGGAACAAAAACAAACGTCAAAAAATGACAAAACACACACGGAAACCAAGCATGAAGAAAGTTGTAATGCTCAGCCAAACGATAATAAGAATGGAGCTAAAAAAGGGCATGAGCATTACAATGGCCTATTTCAATATATCATGATGGCCCCATTGTCTTTTATATCCTCTCTCCTTTCTTTTGTAGTGAGTGTCATCACTTTTCCTTTTTCTTTGATTTTGGCAGCCATGAAATTTCTAGGACTTGTGATCACAAGTCTTTTATCATTTATATGCACCATCATATCTTCTTTCTTTCATTTTCTAATTAGTGTGATCATCCTCTATCCTTCATCTTACATTGCTTATGCTGTACAATGTGTGTATGTTGTGCTCATCCTCTATCCTTCATCTTACATTGCTTATGCTGTACAATGTCTGTATGTTGTGCTCTTGCATTTGTTAAGCGCTATATGTACCATTGTTTATCTGGTTGTCATAGGTATGTGCATTGCATGTCTTGTGAACTATTACATCACTCCCTCTCGTCCCGTCACTCCTCCTTCACACGCTCCTCGTCCTCAAATCTTAGTGTCCCAGTAATCCATGCAGGGCTTGACAATGGCACCTGCCAACCGGCCAAATGCTGATAAAACGTGGCTTTGGCTAGTAATACTTTCAGTGTTACTTTCAGCCAATTTGGCTGGCCGCTTGTTCCTTGGTATCACATACACATCTTGCCCTATATTCTGTTGTTGGCCCCTTGTGTATTAATTGTTTATATTTAAGTTCAAGAAAAACTGAGCTTGATTTCTATTTGGTTGATATACTTCCTTGTAGAAATCATCTTGCTTTGGCACCACATCTTCTGAAGTTAGACGTACATCATCATGATAAAGAAAAAAAAACCAATATAAAATCTGTGGCTAGTGGAATATCTGAATGGCTAGTGACTCGGGAAAACCACTAGCCACAGTGGCCGGTGGGTGAAAAAAATAATGTCAAGCCCTGAATCCATGGAATGTGAATTCCTCAACTGGTCCACTCAGGAGGTTGTGATATTGTATCCTGAACACAGAGCACTTATTTACCGTATGTTGAGACACAGCCACTGTGTTATTATGTTTGCTGTTACCAGGGTGGCCATGTGTAATGGATCAAAGAAACCGCTCACTCTGGCCACTGCCAGAGTTGGGGAGTTGAACAAAATGTGCAGGGGCTGGCCAGAAGTTTGGAATGTCAAAATGGGGTCCTCCCAGGCCAAAAAAGTTTGGGCACCACTGCCATAGGTCATAGTATGTAGGCTATGCAGTAACACTTCACTTGACTTAAACTTCACTTCACTTCACTTCACATCCATAGCAGCTGTTATAAAGTCTGCACGAAGCATTCATGATTGTTTCATGACCCATTCATACCAAACCTTTCATTAACCTAGCGGGCGGAAGGACAGCAACTTATCAAAATAAAAGTTAAACAAAGCAGCATTGCGTGTTTTGTTCTGACCAGTCTTGAACTCTTCATGCTAAGTGTATAACAGCTGCTATGAATGTGTTATGCAGCGACACTGCAAGTGTAACCGGCTATGCCTATATTGTATTTGTCTATTGTACTGTATGTGAGTGATATGCACATGTTTTGAAAAGATCAAAGGTCAAAGGAATTTATTTGTTAATAGAAACAGTGTACACATTTCCATGCTGCCAATAGAAGGTATGCTTTCTGTGCTTGCTGTTTGGAATGCCAGCATTAAAGAAAAGCAATGTTTAAAGTCAATGTGTTGTCGTATTTGAAGTCTAAATGTATCTCATCCTGCATGATGTTTGTGCAGTGGTTCCATGCCTTTTGATGAGACTATGATATTTGCCGTTCTATTCCATTACTATCCCATGGAGAGTTTTTCTGCCCATTTTATACAGGCTTAAGGAGCCGTTAAAGTGAACTCACACACCTTTATGCCGATGTAATAAAAAAAGTGATACCCAAATGAGATGTTCAAACATTTTAGTCAGAGTCAGACCCTCCTCAGACATCTGACTGTGTCTGTAATGCAAATCTTACTTGGGTAGCAAACCCTAGCCCCCCCCCCTTAATGCAACAAAAGTGTATTAATGCCTTTGCATAAAGGTACAGTATGTGAGTTCCCTTAGCTCCTTGATTACCTGGAACCTATGCAGCCAACAGGCACCAAGTTCTAAGGTGTTGATACCTCATTTTGAATGTACTGTATAGTGGCTAAAACCATAACCAATGGGGGCAGCTTATTTACGTATAGAAACACATTGGATTGTTGTTGAGGTTGAGAAGTGAGTGGGCCAGACAGACCATTTGCTTGTAACACACACACACACACGCGGGTCAAAGACGTCCAACATGTCCTTCAGTGCAACGGATAGTTTTGCTTACTGTAAATGCAAAAAAAAAGTTTCACTTTTCACTTTGCAGTAAGCAAAAGCATCTGTTAGCACTGAAGGACAGTGTCATGTATGGACGTCTTTGACCCACACACACACACACGCGCGGTCTGTGAAGCTGGGCAACAGCTTGGCTAAGCAGGTAAACAGTGTGCTCTGTCAGCTGGTTTAGGGTGCTCTCTCCGTGAATTTCCTTCTTTCTTTCTTTTTTAGAGAAAATGCACAAATTAATGTTAGTTGTTACGTTCCACTTCAGCCTCCCTATGTGGAAGTCGAGCGTAAATAGACGACAGTATACTGTAGTCTTTTTATTATTATTATTATTTGAAGCTTGATCATAATGTCATTGACACGGAAATGTGACACTTGATATGTGCACATGTCTGGAAGTCCAGCAGTTCGGAGGGATTATCCTATCTGAGTTTCCTGTGTGGTGCAGTTTTCCATAAAGAGTGATCTTGACGGCGACCAAACTGACTGTGGCCTGGCTCGCACGGGTCACGTAAACAGCACGGCTCAACAGCCTGGTGTGAGCCTGGTTACTTTGGTGTTGCTACAGCGAGTGAATTCCCAGGATTCAGGAATCGCAGCCGCCCGCGTGATGTCCCGCCATTCCACTCATCACGACTTATCATGATGAAGTAGGAGCAAACGCACATTTCAGCACCACGCACGTGGACAGCTCCGGGCACACCGTTTAGGTGTAGGGGCGCGAGTGGACAGCTCCCCACAAGAGTATCGTGGTGTCGGAAATGGCGGTATGATTAAGTGTGGAGGTGTGTCGGAATGGCAGTAGCCTATGTCGGAATGGCGGTTGCCACCCGGTTAGACCTACCTGTTACTGAGTAGGCTAGCCTAGTGCTTAGTTGGTTAGGCCTACCCAGTCTTCCGGAAGACTTGTCAATGGGCGCTGGCACCCGAGGACAAGATATGTGATCATGAAGATGTTAATGAAACGCACTCTCCTAAACGTAGACACACTCCACAGTGTTGGTAAGTCAATCTTTCTATTTCACACTTTTGCCTGTGACGGTGATTGTGATATGCCCAGTTGTTTTTGTTTTGTTTTCTTAACTGAAGTAGGCCCATGCTTAATCAATTACCATTGAAGGAACATTGTGCCTTTATTATTATTATTATTATTATTATTATTATTATTATTATTATTATTATTATTATTATTATTATTATTATTATTATTATTATTATTATTATTATTATTATTATTATTATTATTATTATTATTCACGTAAGAATCTCAACCGAAGTAAAATAGTAGGCTATCTATTTAGCTCGGTGAAACTCCATGCTGTCTGACGTCACAGGTTTCCTGCCATCACGACGTAATAGGCTATTTTATTATTACGTCAATTATTGTCGAACCTTTGCAACATAAAAAGGTTGAATGGGTTGAGTAGGCCTATTCTGATTTATTAGTTTGAGAGAGTATGTTGATTAGATAACGAGCCTACAATGTTTTGCTGTTGTCTTCCTCGGAAGGTAAGAGACAACAACAACAACATCATATTATTATTGTTCATAATAATAATAATGGCAATGATTTTTTAAAAAGCATTTTAAAGTGATAAGCCTATTGTTCTCAACAGAAAAAGAAACAGCCCGAAACGCAGACACCTTCAAAGCGGTGAGTTGTGATTTGTGACATTTGTGTGTGTGGGGGGGTGTATTCTGTATGGGCAGGGGTGTTGTGGTGGTGGGGGGTTGGGTATTCTGTGAGTGTGGGGCGTTGGTATTCTGTGTGGATGGGGGAGGATGTTTGGGGTATTTGGCTGGGGGGGGGGCGGTAATTCTGTGCGAGGGAGAATAAGGGTGTTTATGGGTGTGTGTATGGTGCACACTTTATACTGTACTGTTTACTGTAGGCCTACTACACAACACTGTAAGTTATATTTTCAGGTGCCTAAATTGGGGTCTGTAAATCCTGTTTTGTGTTCCTAGTGCGGCCCTTGGAGGACTTTGTAAAATTTAAAATGGGCCCTGAGAGGTGTTCCCACCCCTGCCCTGCAGGCTCTGCACTACACTGTAAACCCCAACATATTCCACGAACTCTAAACTTTTGTGGAAACTTATTCCCGTTAAAGTTTTACTTTTGTGACCAAATGTTTTGCGTAAATACTACATACATGCATGCATATGCAGGACACAAAATCTTTAAGAAGATGATCAAAAACTTTGAAATGACTGAAAAGATTGAAAACTTTAATTCCATAATTAGATTTTTAGTTTTTAGCAGCCCAAGTCAAGTATGTACTCCAAACTCTAAAATGCACAGAAACAATGGTTTACACAAAAGATTTGAGTTGAAAACTAAAACGTTTGTGTAAGTCTTACATAAAATCAGACATGTTATGTGAAAACAAATGTTATGAGAAAAAATAAAATCTTGAATGTTTTAGTAGCTGCTACTCAAAGATCTAACATGCTCCATTGACATAAATATTTTGAGAATGGTGCAAAAATCAATGCAATTAGTACTAAGCAGACAGTTACAATTTTTAAGTAAACAAGCACAGCATTGTTTAGCTATATTGGCTGTAAGTTTTTGATTTCAAAATTAATTTTTATAAAGTTTTATATTTTCCCATTTTAGAGCCAAAAAAAATCTTGGTTGGTTTATTGATTGGTTGGTTTATACTAATGCACTAGGCTACCACCCCTCTGTTTAAACCAAATATAATATGAGCTTTAATTCCACAAACATGAACAATGCTTTAGGCCTATATCAAGTTTTTTTTTATTTTGTTCCATGTGGTTGACAAACAAAAACAGTAGACAATAACACAACAATCATACAATACACAACAATCTAAATCTAAATCTAAAATTTAGACCACACAGTCAACAGTCAATATATATTACAAAGAATCAACCTCAACACATTAGGCAATTTAGTCATTTATTTGTTGTCCATTTCTGAATCTTTTATTAGGAGTTGGTGGCTGAAGGAGATCCATATAGCCTAACTTACAATAACATTTCTCCCAAAATAGTGTCAGACTTCACAACACAGTCAGTTGTTTATCCTTTGGAGTGTTGAGTAGAGCTGATGGATCATAGAGTTCTGGTGGTCCCATATCAGCTGCCTGTGGAGCATAAATAGGCCTAATAAGTTTAAGGCTTTCATGAGGACTTGTTGGATTAGGCCCCTACAGCATGATTGCTACACTGGTTTATACAGAAGTTCAATGTGCAATATGTCATCATGAAAATGCAACGCATCACTTGCAAATACACTGCAGATGTATGATACAAGAAAAATATTTGTATGAAAGGCCTACACAGTGCTAGCCTAACTAGCAGTAGCTAACATTCTAAGCTAAGTTGCTAACAAAACATACACACAGTGTAGCATCAAGAGCACCTAATGTCACACACAGCAACATAGTAAACTACACATACACACCAATACACTTTTATGGGTCTTTTCTTACCTTGAAGTGAGGTTGATAGACACATTTTTCCATGCCAAGTTGTCAGTTGTGGTTTGATGGTCACATGGTGTTGAGTAAATCTATCCCCCATTGACAGATTCACCATTTTTAGAGAAGTTTGTATTTTATGTTACATTTGAATAAAATAGGGTTTCTATGGTTCTGACATGGATGGGTTCTTCTTTACACAAAGCAGAAGCTGGTAAACAATTAAAAAAAACTAAAACAACCAAAAAAGTGAGTGACCCAGCCTTAGGATTCGAACTCTCAACCTCAAGATAAGGACATGCCAATATGGCTACATGCAGAGGACTATCCCCTACACCATTCAACTGCAGAATTTGTTTTCGTAGAAAGTTAGCTCTGCTTGTTAGAAAGTATTTGGACTTACTCATAATTAACAGTCAAATGTGTTTCACTCATACTTTCCACTTCAAATTCGACCAACTGACATCATACCAAAACAATAATGTTTGAATGTGTTTTTTTTTTGTTTTTTTTACTAACATCCCGTGCTGGGAATTGAACTTGAAACCATCATGTTTCAAGGCCAACTGCTTAACTGTTAGTCCATGACTGCCCAAGCTCAACAGGCTGACATCCATAGTCTCATAATTATGTCAGATATAGGCCTAGGCCTAGTTCCAATTTACATGATTTAAAGAATTTGTAACTTTCACAGTTTCGCGAAAAATAAACAATAAATATCTACTTGAGTGTTTTTTTATTGGTAATACAGGATTCAAACCTGCAATCCTCTGATCTTGTGGCCATTCCCCTATCCAGACCACAGCAACTCAAACATTGTCTTGCTTTACCTAAGCATTTTTCTTTTGTAATTTCGCTCAAAATTAAATGTGAAAAATATTGCTAATTAAAGCTGGAGTCATGGGTCTGGTGGCCATCTGAACATTTTCATACCATGTTCTAGGAAGTAGGTAAGGTTATCTCCATGTTGGGGATTGAACTTGCAACCTTTGAGGTTGAAGACCAGCTGTTTAACCACTACTCCATGGTCGCCTCAGCTGTTGTCAAGACATCTAACCTCTCATATGCCAGATAGAGTTCCAATTTACAAACTCAAAGACATTGTGTTAGGATGTCAGTTGTACTTAAAAACACAATGCCAACCAGAGTTAATTTATTGGTACCTGAAAACCTGTTGAGAACACCTAAAATGTGTATGTCATCTGGACATTTTTGCTATATTGAGTACTACAGCGTAAACTTTTCTAGTTCATAGTACTGTTGGGGAATACAGTGTAGTATTAATAAACATACACAGTAAAGACAGAAAATAAAAGCAGTGCTGGTTGGGTCTTTAACAGACAGGTAAAGATGGACGTATCAATATACCAGCAGTAATGGAATGGATGTATGATCTCCAATATCTCCCACAGGAAAACTTGGCGATGGGCCCGGAAGATTTGGTGGAGGTCTTCGGCCAAGTAAGCATGTACCAGAGCAAATGAATAACCAAGTGTGTGAGTGTGTTTGTGTGTGTGAGTGTGTATTTGTGTGTGTGTATTGACTTGAGTCTCTTTGTCTTTGACAGGGTCGACCCTGTTCCAGAAGCCTCCCAGGTAATCATGATAGCATAGCTATTAGCTAGACTTTATTTTCCATTGCTAACAACATCTGCACTGCCAAATACTTCACGTTCTACAAAGTACTTCCATTCTTCCTGACTACACTTATTATATTGTAGAATATGTCTTTTATTGAGGCAATGACATGGTAAATAGCTTTAGTACAGCTTTAGTACAGTAGTAGTAATGTACTTCTCCCATAACTATTGTATACTGCATAGGCCTAATTGAACATCCTATTTATCTATTCTATACTTACTTACTGGTTAGGTATAACTGCATTCTGTCTGTTCCATCTAAATTCCCCTGTAATTGCTACATTCTGTATGTGTAATATTGCAGTTCTGCTATTTGCACCTGTGATTAGATGGCAAACTGCATTTTGTTGTATTTACAGAGTAATGACAATAAAGTTGACTCTAATCTAATGTATGGGTAGTCTGATCTGTCGCAGGTCGCCCGAGAGGAGGAGAAGGAGGTGGTCAGCCTCGTGGACAAGGAGCAGTGAGTAATAGATCCAGAACACCACCACACACCTCCTTACTTACTTTCAGGAGGGCCACAGTACTGTATGTGCCATTCACATGGTTGGTCAGGGTTTTGGTCAGTTGTCTTTTCACATGAATAGTCAGTGTGTGTGTGTGTGTGTGTGTGTGTGTGTGTGTGTGTGTGTGTGTGTGTGTGTGTGTGTGTGTGTGTGTGTGTGTGTGTGTGTGTGTGCGTGCGTGTGCGTGTACGTGTTCATGGGATGAAAAAAAGTGGATAGCCTAGTGTCCTTGTTTTTAATGTGTTCAGTAAAGTCTGCATGTCCTCAACAGGGATTTGGCCAGTACGGAATCTGGGTCTTGCACTGATGCCTCTCTGGTGAGTAACTATGGAAACATGGGCAGCAGCAGGCCGGGAATGCTGTGAGAGCACGACAAGTTTTGAAATAAGGCGCGGTAATAATAAGGAGGATGCTGTAGTAGCAGTTATCTTTTTCATGTCATATAAATAGTCCACTATTTCCCCTGTAATATTGTATTTTCTGAGCCAATGAGATTGTAATTGGCTTTGTTTACTGTAGTAGAGGAGGAGGGGGTCACTCCTGACCCTGTGACTCCAGAAGGGAATACAGAGCAGGTCTATGGAAATGATAGATGATACAACAAGATTTAACTAAATATGAATAACAATGGAGAAGTATAAACAAGACACTGAATGGGCTAACATACTAAACTGAACTCATGCTAACATATTATTAATATAATATTATATGATAACATATATATATAATATATTAATATTATATACACATATTATTAATAAACATATGTGCAGTCAGCGCAGAAACTAGCCTACAAGCAATTCTCTTTGGGGCTGTAGTCAGGCCTGACAATGAACTCATATTGGCAAACGCTACATCTGCTCACCTATGTACAGTATTTTACCCATAATATTGTATTTTCTGAGCCAATGAGATTGAAATTAGCTTTGTTTACTGTCGTAGATCGCCCCAGAGGAGGAAGAGAAGGAGGGGGTCAGCCTCGTGGACAAGGAGCAGTGAGTAATAGATACAGAACATCTCCACACACCTCCTTACTTACTTTCAGTAGGGCCAAAGTATGTGCCATTCCGAGATGACAATTGTCTGTATGAGGACGGGGGCGTAGACAGGCTCTTGAGGGGTTTGGTCAGTTGTCTTTTCACACAAATAGTCAGTGTGTTTGTGTGTGTGTCATTGCATGTGCGTGTGTGTTCATCGGATACCTCACAGACCAGACCGCTCAACACAGCACAAGAAAAAAAAGTGGATAGCCTCTAGCGTCATTGTTTTCAATGTGTTGAGTAAAGTCTGCATGTCCTCAACAGGGATGCGACCAGTGAGGAATCTGGGGCTTGCTCTGATGCCCCTCTGGTGGTGAGTAACTATGGAAACATATTAGGTGGACTTTCTTTCTACTGGACTGGCATCACCACTAAGCCAACCCACCTTATAAGTCATGGTTAAAAGGGCAGCGTTGTTACCATTTTGGTAGCAGTGGCCAGCGCTAAATCATATAGAAGGATCATGGGCTGCCTAACTGGAATTAGCAAGAAATGCTGTGAGAGCATGATACACAGACAGATATTGAAATAAGGCGGGGTAATAAGGTGTAGTACTGTAGTAACAGTCATCTTTGTCATGTCATATAAATACTCCACTATTTCCCTTGTACTGTTGTATTTTCTGAGCCAATGAGATTGTAATTGGCTTTGTTTACTGTAGGAGAGGGTCACTCCCGAGCCTGTGACTCCGGAAGGGAAAACAGAACAGGACTCCACGAACCAGTGAGTGTAGAACACCACCACCATGCATGCAGCGTGTGTGTGTGTGTGTGTGTGTGTGTGTGTGTGTGTGTGTGTGTGTGTGTGTGTGTGTGTGTGTGTGTGTGTGTGTGTGTTTGTGTGTGTGAGTAGTGACTAAAATCTGCATGCATTTGGACATCAGGGGGCAGGCAAGGTCCGGTGTGTGTAAATCCAGAACATCACCACCACACCCCAAATCACTCGAGCACCACCACTAGAGACTAGGATTTTGGCAAAGAGAGATG
>NC_085859.1:35876674-35971674 GCF_034702125.1 Engraulis encrasicolus | reverse complement strand
TTTGGAACTATGCCTGTCAGGAGAGAGGTGTTAATGATGTTAGTAAGGAGGGGACTGAGAACTGGTAGACAGGCCTTGACAAGAGAGGAGGGCATAGGGTCCAGGAGACAGGTGGTAGGCCTGGCTTTCGTGGCAAGATCACAGACAGTTTCAATATTAACGGGAGAGAAGGAGGAAAATATTTGAGGAGGTGTCTGAAGAGAAGGGCTGTCATTTAGAGTGGGGGAGGGGAGAGACTGTAGCTGACTGTAAATGGTGTTGATTTTGTTATTAAAATAGCTCAAGAACTCACAGCAGAGATCAATTGAAGGTAGACCATAGAGAAGAACCCCCTTTTCATGTACTGCCATCCTAGTCATAATGAATACTTAGAATTTGGTGGTGGTGGTAAGTATTCATGAAAATGGTAACATTTGTGAATGGGCAGCATGGATTCTAGAGATAAACTACAAACATATTCCACAGTGCACCTTTAAAGTACATACCTCATTACACTAAAAGGGTCAGTAACACAAACAGTGGGCATTTCTCAAAACTAGTGCGCACACTTCCAAGTGTATCAGCCTAATTAGTCACGCCCAGTGATTGGATATTCTTTGGTGAACTCTGCAGAGTATCCGATCACTGGGTGTGACTAATAAAGAGTATCCAATCACTGGGCGTGACTAATTAGGCTGATACACTTGGAAGTATGCACACTAGATTTTTGAGAAATGCCCAGTGACAAATCCTTTCAATGTGTTGCCTTCACTTCCTGCCACCGTGTAATGTGATATGAACACATATGCCCCCCCCCATCTCCTCCACCTTGTAATGTGATATGAACACATATGCCCCCCTCCCCATCTCCTCCACCTTGTAATGTGATATGAACACATATGCCCCCCCCCATCTCCTCCACCTTGTAATGTGATATGAACACATATGCCCCTCCCCATCTCCTCCACCTTGTAATGTGATATGAACACATATGCCCCCCCCATCTCCTCCACCTTGTAATGTGATATGAACACATATGCCCCCCGCCCATCTCCTCCACCTTGTAATGTGATATGAACACATATGCCCCCCTCCCCATCTCCATCTCCTCCAGGGTGTTAATCCTGCAGCTCGTCCGCTTCTGCCCCTTCACCCTCAACAAGACCGAGGACGCACTCCACCTGGACACAGAGCTCCAGGTCATGCCGAGGTGATGACACACACGTGCACGCACACACACACACACACACACACACACACACACACACAACTCTGTCTCTCTCTCACACACGCACACACTCCCCCACCTCTCTCTCTCTCTCTCTCTCTCTCTCTCTCTCTCTCTCTCTCTCTCTCTCTCACTCACACACACACACACACACACACACACACACACACACATACACACACACACATCATCATCATCATCATCAGTCCCAGGCTCCCAAACTGGGAGTGGAAGTGTCCTGACTGATGTGTGTTTGCAGGGCGGAGGGCACGGCTGTGTCAGCGCCAGCTCAGACAGGATCAGGCCACTGCTCTGCTGCCCACTCTCCAGGCAAGTGGTACACACACACACACACACACACACACACACACACACACACACACACACACACACACACACACACACACACACACACACACAAAGTGATACTGACACAACACATGTGAACCCACATGCTGAGATTCTGTAGCGTCTTACAGTAGAGCACAGACACAGACAGACAGACAGGCAGACACACACACACACACACACACACACACACACACACACACACACACGTACATGTTTCGGAGCCTGAAACTTTGAAGACCACTGTCACAGCAATGACACATCAAGAAGGCGACAAGAAGACATAGCAAGGTCTTGGTTTAAGCTGTTGGCCATGATGAGTGAGTGACAATCATCTACAGTAATGAAGGGTAACTTGACTCTGATCGTAAAGGAAGCATGTTGCAGCATCTCATGATCATTGTGTGACATACTGTATGTTAACATTCTTTCCGTTGCTCCTATTCTCTAATGCTGTTTTCAGGCCGACCAGAACGGTGCGGCCGAGCTAAGTCTCTTCACAGCAGCTAATAGGCCAGAAATTACCTGTAACTGTAACAATGCAAAATTTGCTATGACATTAGTGTTGTCCAAACGCTTGCCGCAAGTGCTGACGCTATGCAATAAATTCATCGGTCCTTCCATCCTTCTTTTTGCTTAGAGTTCAGCAGAGGTGAGACAGTGAAGGAGGCAGTGGAGATGGTGAGGCAGACACAGACAGACAGGACGTAGTAGGCTAAGATCTCAGTTAGAGATAATAATAAGAGCTATTCACATGTGTTAGGATGAAGGAATCTGACAGCCAGTGGTATTGAACAGTGTGTGTGTGTGTGTGTGTGTGTGTGTGTGTGTGTGTGTGTGTGTGTGTGTGTGTGTGTGTGTGTGTGTGTGTGTGTGTGTGTGTGTGTGTGTGTGTGTGAAAGAGAGAGTGTGTGTGTTTCTGTGTGTGTGTGTGTGTGTGTGTGTTTCTGTGTGTGCATGCATGTTGTACAGTATTGTACTAAATGTACATATAAAGTGTAAAAATGACACTTGTGATTCTCCTGTCAGGACGGAGGGAAATACAGACTGTCGGCCATTGTCTCCCACATGGGGGATACAATACAGAGTGGTAAGACACACACACACACACACACACACACACACACACACACACCTGTGTGTGTACAATTCATTTTTTAATGCATTCCAAATGCAAGTTTTATAGAGGCAATTATTCAATTCAAGTTCATGAATTATATACGGTTTGTAGTCAACTTGGCAGAGCTAATGGAGAAAAGTTCTTAGGTTCCACTTTGTTGGCTTAAAACCATATAGTATATGCCTTGCCAAATGTACCATTCACATACGTAAGTATACACAGATTTAAAACTAGGTGTATGAGAATGAAAATCCCAGAAACATATAGAGTCTCAACCCCCACTGGTATATCTGGAAGGTGCGGTTAAGACAGAGAGAATACAGGAAGAGTATAGAATAGAATCTTACTATAGGGCTTGAAAGTCCCACCCCTTAGTTCCACATTTCACGTGACCTCAGCTGACCATCTAACAGCATGGTAGCGAGTAAATATCTTCTGATTCCAATCATTATATGCGCTGGGCTACACATATGCTGTTTAAGGAGCTAAATATAGACTATTCATGCAGAAGTATCAATATTTTGTTCCGAGGCCGTCTGCGTGAAAACTGTGAAGAAACACGCCCTTCTAAATTGTTTGGTGTTTCGTACAAAAAATTATACAGTATGAGAAACAACTTATGAGAAGCTTGTGGCATAATTCAAAGCGGATCGAAATATCATTTTAATACCGCCATTGGATTACATGCTAAAAATGTTCGCTAAAAACGCTGAGGTACCATGAAATCGGAGGATGTGACGTCATTTTCAAGCCCTATCTCTGGTTGAGCGACAGGTGTATCACTATAATAACTTTGCATTCTTCCTGCAGGACATTATGTCGCTGACTGCAGGGAGGCGGGGGGCCAGACCTGGGTCCACTACAATGATGAGGAGGTGACCCCAGTCACTGAGGAGGCTGTCTTGGAGGGCAGGGCCAAGACAGCCTACATGCTCTTCTATGAACGCAAGGTTGGTGCAAACACACACACACACACACACACACACACACACACACACTTCATCAATGAATCAATGAATCAATCAATCAATCAATCAATCAATCAATCAATAACTAGAAATGCACTCAGAGAGCGCAGACCTCCGCCAAGGAAGTTCAGTTCCTTTTTAGACACATTAGATAGGCTATGTGTGTCATGATGTGGTGTCATTCATGTAGATGTAGACCTGTTCAGAAAATTGAACCGTGAAGTTGTAACCAAATTATATCTGTCTCCATTATAATTATCATGTCCTCTGGTTAGCTGTGGCCTGCTTAGTTCACCTGTGATTGTGGTAGGCCTATTGGCAAAGTGATTGTCTGTGATTTGCAAATGCTTATTGAAGCTCACAGGTTGCTATTTGTCACATTTTTTACATTTTTTTTTTTTAATCCAGAAGAAAACATGGTTGTCGAGGGTACTCCATCCCTCCCAGATCCGCATTTCACAGAGGCTAATAACTTTTAATAGTCCAACTATTTATACAATTCTTGTTAGGAGGTAGCCTAGTTTATTTGCATGTTTCACGGATAAGTTTTGACTCTTTGAGGGCGTCGCTGAGTTCACTGACGCTGTCATTCCATAACCGCAAGCGTTGTCAATAGGATTTTCTGGTCATTACATACAATTTAATTTGCCTGTTAACAGATGACTTGCTCATGGATCCATTCATTCATCCCATGTTTGTTCACCAACTAGGCCTAGTTGAAAACTTTACTTCGAGCTTGAAAGACGTACCCCCTTCTTGCCAACGTCTGCAAAAGCGCAGAGTGACAGAGAACTGGCATTGACAATGTTGCCGGTAATTTCGCCATATATTTTTTATAAGTCAGAAGATGGAGTACATGGATCAATCAGTGGATGAGCTGTAGACCTATTGAACTACAATATATATAGGCCTATATATTTTAACAGGGTCATGTTTTTTTAGAGATAATTAAAATTGGGATAGAATGAGGTAGGATTTGGAAAGCTATTGCGGGGAGCGTTGTGCGCGTGTGTCTGATGCTTTTGCTTACGGGGACTTCACGTTTCACAGAGGTAGTAACTCTTTGAATAGTCCAACTATTTATACAATTCTTGTTCGTATTTCACTGCTACGCTTTGGCTCGTTGAGGGCATCGCCGGATTCACCTGCTTGACGCGCTTTCTTTCATTGAATAACCTAATTGACAGAATATTCTCAATAGCCTACTATTGAAGAGGCATCCCCTGCTCCCTATTCCCTTCGGTATATTGAAAATCACTGTTCGCCGTTATGAATGTCTTCACCGTTCGTTATGAAATTAAGTTCAGCATGCTGGAATGTTTTGTGCCTTCAGTGCACTGTTAGGAATCGAACCGTTCATTTGTTATGCAATTAAGTTCAGCATAATGTTTTGTGGTACTGATGGATATGCTATGGCTTCAGTGCACTGTGAAGCAGCAAATCACCACGGACTATGCAGTAGTTGCAATTCGTGCGCACCTGTCCCTAAGCATTTACGAATGTTTTGTGACAGCATTGTGAACTTCAACAACCTGCAATGGTGCTTGTTGAAAGCGAGCCGTATGCCAAATACTTTCCTCACATGGGCTAGTTGATAGTGGTTGGTGTAGGCGCTCTCGGCAAAGACAGTCAGTCCCTTGGGCCGGTCTCACGAACTTGGAGGAAATAGATGGGATGTGCGGTGTGTGTTCTAAAGACAATCCCTTCAGAATTGTCCAATTCACCCTCGCGCACCCTGTGGTTGTATGCTAAATACGTGCGCTGTGGGCTCACGTGGGCTATAGGCTTTGATAGTGGTTGGTGAAGGCGCTGTTGGCAAAGACAGTCCCTTGAGAATTTTCCAATTTACTTGCGCACCCCGTGGCAGTCCGCGAAGGTGCCCAGGCCACCCATGACATAGTTTGAGACCTGCTAATTTCACCTCGTGCATCTTGTTGCTAATGACACTCTGACAGGTGCAGCAGAAGGACATTTTATACTCGCTGGGACGTGACGTCATCACACCCTGTCCAGAGCCATCTAATAACAGAGTTACGTTACTCCCATAGACCTCTATGGACCAATCTTTCCACAGCAATGGCGGCTCTCATGGAGCCTCACGGAGTGTTAACATGGAAATCCCCATTGACTTTAGTTCTATTAGAAGTTACTTAGTTCTAGGAGGTGGCCGTAGAACACAGAAAATGTGGTAAAGGTAATGTAATTTGTTTGTACTTAATCTTTGTTTGGTATGTGATGGTTCTGTGTTTCCAACGAACAGAAGTTTACTGTTAAGAAACATTTTAATCTACGCGAATCACATCACCAACCGACTTCCTGGTCCCCGGTTTGCGCAACTCTGTTATTAGATGGCTCTGACCCTGTCCAGTTTCGGTCAAAGCCCTTTATAAGGGCTCTAATTCGGTCTGATGACTTTGCCATTGTGACGTGGCGAGGCCAGGTGCAGCGAACGAACAAACGAACGAACACAGAAATCGGGCGATCACATAACCTCCTTGGCGGAGGTAATTAACCAAAGTCATCCAGCAGACAGGGGCCAACCTCTAGCTGGAGAGGAGTATACTGCATAATACATGTACTGTTTCCCTGAGCTAGTAGCTGATACCTGCCTAAATATCATTGTGCACTTGGTAACAACGGTACTACATGCCTTTCAGAGGGTGACTACACAAAGTGGCATACTTACTACCATCACAAATACAGTGTTTGCTTCTGTGTGTGTGTGTGTGTGTGTGTGTGTGTGTGTGTGTGTGTGTGTGTGTGTGTGTGTGTGTGTGTGTGTGTGTGTGTGTGTGTGCGTGTGTGGTTCTCTGTTTAGTGCGATCGTGTTCTAATTGTGTCCTTCCTTCTTAGTGACTGGGGTCCTGACACCTCAAGGTCTGGCCCCCCAACATGATCACCAGCACCACCATCACCTCCATCACCGCCAGCCACGGACACCACCACCATGGCCACCATGTTAACCACCATCACCGCCAGCCACGGCCACCACCATGGCCACCATGTTAACCATCACCACCACCATCACCGCCAGCCACGGCCACCACCACCATGGCCACCACGTCAACCATCACCACCACCATCACCGTGGCCGCCACCACGTTAACCTCCACCATCACCGCGGCCACCACCACCTGACCATCACCGCCAGCCACGGCCACCACCATGGCCATCATGTTAACCATCACCACCACCATCACCGTGGCCACCACCACCATGGCCACCACGTTAACCTCCACCATCACCGTGGCCACCACCACCTGCACCATCACCGTGGCCACCACCACCATGGCCACCACGTTACCATCACTGTGGCCACCACCACCATGGCCACCTCCACCATCACCAGGGTCATCACGTTAACCTCCACCATCACCATGGCCACCACCACCATGGCCACCATGTTAACCATCACCGTGGCCACCACCACCATGGCCACCACGTTAACCTCCACCATCACCGTGGCCACCACCACCATGGCCACCACGTTAACCTCCACCATCACCGTGGCCACCACCACCTGCACCATCACCGTGGCCACCACCACCATCACCATGGCCACCAATGTTAACCTCCACCAGCACCATGGCCACCACCATCACCGTGGCCACCACCACCACCTCCACCACCACCATGGCCACCATGTTAACCTCCAGCACCACCATGGTCACCACCACCACCTCCACCATCACCGTGGCCACCATGTTAACCTCCACCACCATGGCCACCACCACTTCCACCATCACCGTGGCCACCACCACCATGACCACCACCATCACCATGGCCATCATGTTCACCTCCACCAACTCCATAGTGGTCATCACCACCACCCCCATCGTGTCCACCACCATCACCACCAGTGGTCACCAGAACCCCCATCGTGGCCACTACTGTGACTGCGTGCATGCCTAAACATGCACACACATACACAATGTACGTACATGAACACACTCAAAAGTCATGCATTGACTGCAGGCACAGAAAGACTCAGTAGTTGCATCTCAACTCTCTCACACATCTGGGAACCCTCTTTCGAAAACGAGAGGCCCAATCTTCAGGAGTTGTTGCTTAATAAAGAATTTGAATTCGAATCTCTCATTGGACCCCAGGGTGGAGTGCTTTGTGCTTTGTATCACCAATTAGTGCTGCACCAATCCCCTGGCCAGCTGTCACAGCAGACTGCATACCCTCATTATGCCACATTTGCATAATTCTCTATCTTATTAACAGATTGAATTTTAGGAAAATGAAAGCATTTTGATTTTATTCACAAATTACCAAATGTCCCTTTTTTTTTGAATCCGCTTGTACTTAAAATGATGCTGGCTTGCTCATTATGTATTCATATGTGATCTCTGCACATGACACACGTAGACTCCAACAGCCCAAGAGCCCTGCTATGACCCCTCTACTACAGCACCTCAAGCCACTTCACATTACATACGTACAGTAGCCTACATGAAAGAACACTTAAAGCCCTCACCCTATTCACAGTCCATACTCTTCAAAAGCACACAGCCAATGCATGCACATACTACACTCCATGATCCCCCCTCACACCCCACCCCAACACATACACACACACACACATCAGTTGCACGAAAGGATATTTGCATGCACACTAGTAGCGAAAGGCATAGGCATTACACATAAGTCAGTAATTGACCAAAACAACAGAATTAAATGGGCTATCGTAAAAAAAACATGATGTGGTCATATCAGATTATTCTTAGGCTGTCCAAGAGGAGAAAGTGTCAACACATGGCTGGAAACATGGCATTGGATAGCCTTCCTCTGTTCCTCTGTTTCTCAAAAAGATTTATTGAGACATGTAACCTGCAAATATGCAGAGTTCAGGTGGTAAAACATACTAGATATAAGTTAAAGCAAAAAAAGTTATTGTTATTATTATTAGTAAATTAATGAATAGTTTATTTACTTAAACATTCTGACATATGTTACGGAGTGTACACTCTGACAGGTCTGTAGTACGGTGTCCATTTTAGGACATCCTCGTACTCAGAGTCAGACTCAGAGTCGCATGTTAAGAGTCGCATGTCAGAGTCAGACTCAGAGTCGCGAGTTAGAGTCAGAGTCGCATGTCAGTGTCGGAGTTGCATGTCAGAGTCAGACTCAGAGTCGCATGTCAGAGTCAGAGTCAGAGTCGCATGTCAGAGTCAGACTCAGAGTCGCATGTCAGAGTCAGACTCAGAGTCGCATGTCAGAGTCAGAGTCGCATGTCAGTGTCAGAGTCGGAGTTGGAGTCGGAGTCGGAGTCGCATGTCAGAGTCAGACTCAGAGTCGCATGTCAGAATCAGACTCAGAGTCGCATGTCAGAGTCAGACTCAGAGTCACATGTCAGTGTCAGAGTCGGAGTCGCATGTCAGAGTCAGACTCAGAGTCGCATGTCAGAGTCAGAGTCAGAGTCGCATGTCAGTGTCAGAGTCGGAGTCGGAGTTGGAGTCGGAGTTGCATGTCAGAGTCAGACTCAGAGTCGCATGTAAGAGTCGCATGTCAGAATCGCATGTCAGAGTCGCATGTCAGAGTCGGAGTTGGAGTCGGAGTTGCATGTCAGAGTCAGACTCAGAGTCGCATGTCAGAATCAGACTCAGAGTCGCATGTCAGAGTCAGAGTCGCATGTCAGTGTCAGAGTCGGAGTTGGAGTCGGAGTCGGAGTCGCATGTCAGAGTCAGAGTCAGAGTCAGAGTCAGACTCAGAGTCGCATGTCAGAGTCAGAGTCAGAGTCGCATGTCAGAGTCAGACTCAGAGTCGCATGTCAGAGTCAGAGTCGCATGTCAGTGTCAGAGTCGGAGTTGGAGTCGGAGTCGGAGTCGGAGTCGCATGTCAGAGTCAGACTCAGAGTCGCATGTCAGAATCAGACTCAGAGTCGCATGTCAGAGTCAGACTCAGAGTCACATGTCAGTGTCAGAGTCGGAGTCGCATGTCAGAGTCAGACTCAGAGTCGCATGTCAGAGTCAGAGTCAGAGTCGCATGTCAGTGTCAGAGTCGGAGTTGGAGTCGGAGTTGCATGTCAGAGTCAGACTCAGAGTCGCATGTTAGAGTCGCATGTCAGAGTCGCATGTCAGAGTCGCATGTCAGAGTCGGAGTTGGAGTCGGAGTTGCATGTCAGAGTCAGACTCAGAGTCGCATGTCAGAATCAGACTCAGAGTCGCATGTCAGAGTCAGAGTCGCATGTCAGTGTCAGAGTCGGAGTTGGAGTCGGAGTCGCATGTCAGAGTCAGAGTCAGAGTCAGACTCAGAGTCGCATGTCAGAGTCAGAGTCAGAGTCGCATGTCAGAGTCAGACTCAGAGTCGCATGTCAGAGTCAGACTCAGAGTCGCATGTCAGAGTCAGAGTCGCACGTCAGTGTCAGAGTCGGAGTTGGAGTCGGAGTCGGAGTCGGAGTCGGAGTCGCATGTCAGAGTCAGAGTCAGAGTCAGACTCAGAGTCGCATGTCAGAGTCAGAGTCAGAGTCGCAAGACAGAGTCAGACTCAGAGTCGCATGTCAGAGTCAGACTCAGAGTCGCATGTCAGAGTCAGAGTCGCATGTCAGTGTCAGAGTCGGAGTTGGAGTCGGAGTCGGAGTCGCATGTCAGAGTCAGACTCAGAGTCGCATGTCAGAATCAGACTCAGAGTCGCATGTCAGAGTCAGACTCAGAGTCACATGTCAGTGTCAGAGTCGGAGTCGCATGTCAGAGTCAGACTCAGAGTCGCATGTCAGAGTCAGAGTCAGAGTCGCATGTCAGTGTCAGAGTCGGAGTCGGAGTTGGAGTCGGAGTTGCATGTCAGAGTCAGACTCAGAGTCGCATGTCAGAATCAGACTCAGAGTCGCATGTCAGAGTCAGAGTCGCATGTCAGTGTCAGAGTCGGAGTTGGAGTCGGAGTCGGAGTCGCATGTCAGAGTCAGAGTCAGAGTCAGAGTCAGACTCAGAGTCGCATGTCAGAGTCAGAGTCAGAGTCGCATGTCAGAGTCAGACTCAGAGTCGCATGTCAGAGTCAGAGTCGCATGTCAGTGTCAGAGTCGGAGTTGGAGTCGGAGTCGGAGTCGGAGTCGCATGTCAGAGTCAGACTCAGAGTCGCATGTCAGAATCAGACTCAGAGTCGCATGTCAGAGTCAGACTCAGAGTCACATGTCAGTGTCAGAGTCGGAGTCGCATGTCAGAGTCAGACTCAGAGTCGCATGTCAGAGTCAGAGTCAGAGTCGCATGTCAGTGTCAGAGTCGGAGTTGGAGTCGGAGTTGCATGTCAGAGTCAGACTCAGAGTCGCATGTTAGAGTCGCATGTCAGAGTCGCATGTCAGAGTCGCATGTCAGAGTCGGAGTTGGAGTCGGAGTTGCATGTCAGAGTCAGACTCAGAGTCGCATGTCAGAATCAGACTCAGAGTCGCATGTCAGAGTCAGAGTCGCATGTCAGTGTCAGAGTCGGAGTTGGAGTCGGAGTCGCATGTCAGAGTCAGAGTCAGAGTCAGACTCAGAGTCGCATGTCAGAGTCAGAGTCAGAGTCGCATGTCAGAGTCAGACTCAGAGTCGTATGTCAGAGTCAGACTCAGAGTCGCATGTCAGAGTCAGAGTCGCATGTCAGTGTCAGAGTCGGAGTTGGAGTCGGAGTCGGAGTCGGAGTCGCATGTCAGAGTCAGAGTCAGAGTCAGACTCAGAGTCGCATGTCAGAGTCAGAGTCGCAAGACAGAGTCAGACTCAGAGTCGCATGTCAGAGTCAGACTCAGAGTCGCATGTCAGAGTCAGAGTCGCATGTCAGTGTCAGAGTCGGAGTTGGAGTCGGAGTCGGAGTCGCATGTCAGAGTCAGACTCAGAGTCGCATGTCAGAATCAGACTCAGAGTCGCATGTCAGAGTCAGACTCAGAGTCACATGTCAGTGTCAGAGTCGGAGTCGCATGTCAGAGTCAGACTCAGAGTCGCATGTCAGAGTCAGAGTCAGAGTCGCATGTCAGTGTCAGAGTCGGAGTCGGAGTTGGAGTCGGAGTTGCATGTCAGAGTCAGACTCAGAGTCGCATGTTGGAGTCGCATGTCAGAATCGCATGTCAGAGTCGCATGTCAGAGTCGGAGTTGGAGTCGGAGTTGCATGTCAGAGTCAGACTCAGAGTCGCATGTCAGAATCAGACTCAGAGTCGCATGTCAGAGTCAGAGTCGCATGTCAGTGTCAGAGTCGGAGTTGGAGTCGGAGTCAGAGTCGCATGTCAGAGTCAGAGTCAGACTCAGACTCAGACTCAGAGTCGCATGTCAGAGTCAGAGTCAGAGTCGCATGTCAGAGTCAGACTCAGAGTCGCATGTCAGAGTCAGAGTCGCATGTCAGTGTCAGAGTCGGAGTTGGAGTCGGAGTCGGAGTCGGAGTCGCATGTCAGAGTCAGACTCAGAGTCGCATGTCAGAATCAGACTCAGAGTCGCATGTCAGAGTCAGACTCAGAGTCACATGTCAGTGTCAGAGTCGGAGTCGCATGTCAGAGTCAGACTCAGAGTCGCATGTCAGAGTCAGAGTCAGAGTCGCATGTCAGTGTCAGAGTCGGAGTTGGAGTCGGAGTTGCATGTCAGAGTCAGACTCAGAGTCGCATGTTAGAGTCGCATGTCAGAGTCGCATGTCAGAGTCGCATGTCAGAGTCGGAGTTGGAGTCGGAGTTGCATGTCAGAGTCAGACTCAGAGTCGCATGTCAGAATCAGACTCAGAGTCGCATGTCAGAGTCAGAGTCGCATGTCAGTGTCAGAGTCGGAGTTGGAGTCGGAGTCGCATGTCAGAGTCAGAGTCAGAGTCAGACTCAGAGTCGCATGTCAGAGTCAGAGTCAGAGTCGCATGTCAGAGTCAGACTCAGAGTCGCANGTCAGAGTCAGACTCAGAGTCGCATGTCAGAGTCAGAGTCGCATGTCAGTGTCAGAGTCGGAGTTGGAGTCGGAGTCGGAGTCGGAGTCGCATGTCAGAGTCAGAGTCAGAGTCAGACTCAGAGTCGCATGTCAGAGTCAGAGTCAGAGTCGCATGTCAGAGTCAGACTCAGAGTCGCATGTCAGAGTCAGACTCAGAGTCGCATGTCAGAGTCAGAGTCGCATGTCAGTGTCAGAGTCGGAGTTGGAGTCGGAGTCGGAGTCGCATGTCAGAGTCAGACTCAGAGTCGCATGTCAGAATCAGACTCAGAGTCGCATGTCAGAGTCAGACTCAGAGTCACATGTCAGTGTCAGAGTCGGAGTCGCATGTCAGAGTCAGACTCAGAGTCGCATGTCAGAGTCAGAGTCAGAGTCGCATGTCAGTGTCAGAGTCGGAGTCGGAGTTGGAGTCGGAGTTGCATGTCAGAGTCAGACTCAGAGTCGCATGTTAGAGTCGCATGTCAGAGTCGCATGTCAGAGTCGCATGTCAGAGTCGGAGTTGGAGTCGGAGTTGCATGTCAGAGTCAGACTCAGAGTCGCATGTCAGAATCAGACTCAGAGTCGCATGTCAGAGTCAGAGTCGCATGTCAGTGTCAGAGTCGGAGTTGGAGTCGGAGTCGGAGTCGCATGTCAGAGTCAGAGTCATACTCAGAGTCAGACTCAGAGTCGCATGTCAGAGTCAGAGTCAGAGTCGCATGTCAGAGTCAGACTCAGAGTCGCATGTCAGAGTCAGAGTCGCATGTCAGTGTCAGAGTCGGAGTTGGAGTCGGAGTCGGAGTCGGAGTCGCATGTCAGAGTCAGACTCAGAGTCGCATGTCAGAATCAGACTCAGAGTCGCATGTCAGAGTCAGACTCAGAGTCACATGTCAGTGTCAGAGTCGGAGTCGCATGTCAGAGTCAGACTCAGAGTCGCATGTCAGAGTCAGAGTCAGAGTCGCATGTCAGTGTCAGAGTCGGAGTTGGAGTCGGAGTTGCATGTCAGAGTCAGACTCAGAGTCGCATGTTAGAGTCGCATGTCAGAGTCGCATGTCAGAGTCGCATGTCAGAGTCGGAGTTGGAGTCGGAGTTGCATGTCAGAGTCAGACTCAGAGTCGCATGTCAGAATCAGACTCAGAGTCGGAGTCGGAGTCGGAGTCGCATGTTAGAGTCGGAGTTGGAGTCGGAGTCGCATGTCAGAGTCAGAGTCAGAGTCAGACTCAGAGTCGCATGTCAGAGTCAGAGTCAGAGTCGCATGTCAGAGTCAGACTCAGAGTGGCATGTCAGAGTCAGACTCAGAGTCGCATGTCAGAGTCAGAGTCGCATGTCAGTGTCAGAGTCGGAGTTGGAGTCGGAGTCGGAGTCGGAGTCGCATGTCAGAGTCAGAGTCAGAGTCAGACTCAGAGTCGCATGTCAGAATCAGACTCAGAGTCGCATGTCAGAGTCAGACTCAGAGTCGCATGTCAGAGTCAGACTCAGAGTCGCATGTCAGAGTCAGACTCAGAGTCGCATGTCAGAGTCAGACTCAGAGTCGCATGTCAGAGTCAGAGTCGCATGTCAGTGTCAGAGTCGGAGTTGGAGTCGGAGTCGGAGTCGGAGTCGCATGTCAGAGTCAGACTCAGAGTCGCATGTCAGAGTCAGAGTCAGAGTCGCATGTCAGTGTCAGAGTCGGAGTCGGAGTTGGAGTCGGAGTTGCATGTCAGAGTCAGACTCAGAGTCGCATGTTAGAGTCGCATGTCAGAGTCGCATGTCAGAGTCGCATGTCAGAGTCGGAGTTGGAGTCGGAGTTGCATGTCAGAGTCAGACTCAGAGTCGCATGTCAGAGTCAGAGTCGCATGTCAGTGTCAGAGTCGGAGTTGGAGTCGGAGTCGGAGTCGCATGTCAGAGTCAGAGTCAGAGTCAGACTCAGAGTCGCATGTCAGAGTCAGAGTCGCATGTCAGAGTCAGACTCAGAGTCGCATGTCAGAGTCAGACTCAGAGTCGCATGTCAGAGTCAGAGTCGCATGTCAGTGTCAGAGTCGGAGTTGGAGTCGGAGTCGGAGTCGCATGTCAGAGTCAGACTCAGAGTCGCATGTCAGAATCAGACTCAGAGTCGCATGTCAGTGTCAGAGTTAGAGTCGCATGTCAGAGTCAGAGTCAGAGTCAGACTCAGAGTCGCATGTCAGAGTCAGAGTCAGAGTCGCATGTCAGTGTCAGAGTCGGAGTCGGAGTTGGAGTCGGAGTTGCATGTCAGAGTCAGAGTCAGAGTCAGAGTCGCATGTCAGAGTCAGAGTCGGAGTCGCATGTCAGCAGGCGCGGAGTGGCCATCGGGAGATCGGGGACTTGTCCCGGTGGGCCGCGGCCGCGAAATATATTACAGCGGCCGCATTATGTTCTCAGCCGGCCCCAAAGTGTTCAGCCACATTGTGTTCTCAACCGGCCTTAAAGTGTTTTTCTGACTCAACGAAGATTGACTAACTTCAACTCTGTTCTCATTTGACATGAAGTTGACTCACCACTAGATATACCGTCTACCCGACCGCAATACCTCAGTGACGGTGTCAAACAGTAAATTGGCCACACCCCTTCACTACTGATGAGAGAGTGAGATTGAGAGTTCTTGCCGACGCCGACGCCGACGACCAATGTCCTAAAATGTACAGCGATCCAACTCAGAGTGAGAGTCAGACTCAGGCTCAGAGTCAGGCAACGACAACTCCGTTGCCAAAATGTCAAATTAAAAGCTGAGCGGAAATGCATGATTTAAATGGGTGGGGAAACAGGCAATAGCGCAGGGGAAAGGATCTGCCTTTTTCTTTTTTGTTTTGCTGTTTTTGTTTTGTTTGTATGTTTTTTTCGGGGGTGGGGGGTTCACTTCACAAATTAAAATGGCATTCATTTTTCAAGATGGCCTTCATTGTTACTATGCAGTTAGTGTAAAAATAGTTTACTCTGGTATAAAACTGCATAACATTCGGTCTAAATACTTTCTGAGGGCCACTGTTTTGGAAAAAAAAGGTCATGTCTAGATTTTTTTTAAAAATTAAAAATACGTGGCAGCCATTTTTGAAGATGACCACAATTGCTAGGCCTACTAAATGCTGAATGTAAAAATGGTTTAGTCTAATGACATTTAGCAGAAATAGGCTATCTAAGGGCCTTTTGGAATTAAAGAGTCAGAAATTGTGGTCATTTTTAAAGATGGCTGCCAGTGTTGATGAATGAAAAGTGTAAAAGCCATTTACTTTGAAATAAAACCTTGACATTTAGGAGTGGGGGTGCTCTCTGATGGCCACTGGCTGGCACACAAATTAAAATATGCGGGCAATTTTCAAGATGGCCACCATTGCTAAATGGTTAGTAGTACAAAAATCCTTAGCAGCCATATATAACATCCTGAAATTTTGCAGGATTTTTTATCTCGTTGTATAATTTATTGGCCAAAAATATTATTCAGTTTGAAGGTTTCCAGTTTAAAAATATTTGCGCTGTGAGGAGGGCAAAGCAGCGACCTGAGCATTCAAAAAAGTTAGCTCAGGAGCACTTCCTGTAGTCTGAAAAAGTTTGTTTGAGGTGCTCTTTAGATAGGAAAAAAACTGAAGATGCGAAACTGAAGAAAATCCAAGGCACTCTACTTTTGAAAAAGTTAAAAAGCCTTTATTGTGATGGCTTTGTCATGGTAGACATTAACATTATTGTTAGACATGTTAGGCCTTCTTCAGGGAGTCAAACTGAGGTAATGGTGAAACAAAAGAATAATAATAATTAAAAAAAAAAAAAAAACAATCAGGAACTTGCACATTGTGAGTGCAGCACATTGTGAATGCACAAGCTGTCATTGCATAAAGCGTCCAGCAGGTGTCCTTTTCCTACTAAGACAGCAGTAAAAAAAATGTGTCAATTTCTCAGAGACACAAATCAAATGTCAGAACCTACCAGCACTTGCAAAACTATAACATCATGATATATTGTCTTGATTATACATCCTAGTAAAGTAAGATAAACAAGGAAGGTCTATAGAGTCAGGCGACGAAAACTCAGTTGACAGTAACAAAACGTCCAATAAAAAGCCAGGGAAAAATGCATTAAAGGTACACAAGATTTTTAGTTGTTTATTTCCAGAATTCATGCTACCCATTCACTAATGCTACCTTTTACATGAATACTTACCACCTACATCAAATTATAAGTATTCATTATGACTGGGAAAATTGCACTTTTCATACATTAAAAGGGGGATCTTCTCCATGGTCCGCCATTTTAAATTTCTTCAAATAAACATTTTTAGCTGCAATATGACTGTACTTGGGGCCGTACTAGAAAATGTTAGTTTATTACTTAGTAAACCTTCATGAAAAGATCAAATTTGGCAATAGGCATCCCAGTTTCAATGAGAAGCAGCACAGTTGCCATACATTTTTCGTTGACAATTCCCTTAGTTACTTTCGCCAAAAAACTGTAGGCCTAAATAGGCCTATGGAACTGGCAATTTATTGAGTGGGGTATGGATTTAACAGTGGGGTAATGGGGGGGAGGGGGGGGTTGGTGAAGCGGCTATGAGGGTGGGGGAGTGTGTGTGTGTGGGGGGGGGGGACGACCATGGGCCGGGGGAATAAGAAACTGCGTGGAGGGTGGGATCATTTATTTTTTCATCACAATCACATTACAGCAGAGGTTGGCAAACTCAGGCCCGGGGGCCACATGCAGCATGCTGAGCCATTTCATGTGGCCCTTGACATGAAAGACCATCCAATCCAAAATCCAAATTCATACTGTCACTCAAAAGTCTTAAAATGGCTACCTAAAGCAAGGGTCTTGCAATAAACCAAGTGCATGGGCTACATCTAAATACATTATCATTTATAATTAGTTGTAATGTGCAGGAATGTCAAAGCTGACAAGTTACTGCATGTCATTGTACACTTATTTCTTATTATTGCACGGGCAAGTTGCCTGCCATATCTGGCCCTTTGGTCAGTATTCTCCATGCCAAATTAATTACCCACCCCTGCATTAGAGATTACTCAAAACAGTACAGGCTACTGTATTTAGTTCAAATGAATGTAGGAAATGGTTTCCAAATATGTACTGTAAGTAGGCAGAGATAAATTGTATTTTCCTGAATTTGAAAACAAGCCCTCGCCTAATACTAATCATGGAGTACCTCAATTGGTAACAAAAGCAGACAGCTCATGGACAACATATTGTAGGCAAAAGTGGCGCTAAAAATGTTGGGCCCCATGAAAAATTCAAATTTTTGGGGCCCCGAAATGACAAGTTATGTTATCAGCATCCTTCCAGGGGCCCTGTCAGAGTTGTTGGGCCCTCATAATCTGTCACACCTTTCCCCCCCTCGGGGCACCCGGTCTTAACTACCCTTGCCCAAAAGACAATTCTGATATGGTCTATAATATTAAGTGTTTTGCGTTACTCAATACTCATTGTCTTCACAAGCAAGGCACACATACTTATTCCATGCATTTTAGCATGAACATTGCTTATTTAGAATGGTCTATTCGGTGCATACTATAGAAATAGTTCATTTCTTTTTTTTAACCTCATACTGTATTTGTATCACCTTGCCAGTGGCTTGCAGAAGATTGATTTCTAAACATCTGGTTACGTATACTTTCACAGATGTGTGCTTAGGGATTTCACCTGCTCTTTTTCACAACCCCTCACTCTGTTACTCATTCACCCTGCTTCACGAACAGGGACACTTCATCCCCACACCCTCCTACTCTGCCTATGGTCACCACTCCAACCATCATCAACACTGCAGCAGTATATCCACCAATGGACACAGCAGGCTCACAAATCCCCACTACCTCTATCCCCCTTCCCTGTTACTCACTTCTCCACCACCCACCCCTCCCTCACCCCCCTCTAACCCCAACCCAACACACCCACAGCCAGCAATCACCACTGTTCAAGTTAGAGGGGCACTGAAAAGACTTAAGTCCAAGGCGGCCGGTCCTGATGGCATCTGTGCAAGACTGCTAAAGACATGTGCTGAGGAATTAGCTGAGCCTCTTCATCACCTTTTAAATAGGAGTCTACAAGAAGGCAAGGTCCCTATCTTGTGGACAACTTCATGTCTGGTACCTGTTCCAAAAAAAAACCCACACCAAAGAACTTAATGATTACAGACCGGTTGCCCTCACCTCACACCTAATGAAAACTGTTGAACGAGTGCTGCTGCTCAACTTTCTCAAACCCCAGGTACTGGATCATCTGCAGTTCGCCTACCAAGAGAACGTGGGAGTGGAGAATGCTATCCTGTATCTTCTTCACAGGGTACACGCTCACTTGGATAAGGGTGGCTGTGCTGTGAGAATCATGTTTTTTTTTTCCAAAACAGTGGTCCTCTGAGAGTGTTTCTGCCAAATTTCAGACTTTTACACCAAAGTTAAACATTTTTGCATAAGCCATATATCAGCAATTGTGGCCATCTTAAAAAATGGCAGCAATATAGAATGTTCGAGTGGCAATGGCCTTTATTTCCAAACAGTTGCCTTTAGAGAGTATTTCTGCCAAATGTTAGGCTTTCATCCCAAAGTATTTGCTTTTTATACCATTTTACACCATACACTTTAACCAGCCACCATATACCTTCAGCAGCAAAGGCGGCCATGTTGAGAAATGGCAGCCATATTGAATTTTTGAGTGGCCAGGACCTATTTATTACCCAGAGAGTATTTCTGCCAAATTTCAAGCTTTATGACAAACTGAGTGATTTTCACTATAATATTTACAATATTTAATATTTAGGCTACTATAATGGCAGCCATCTTGAAAAATAGCCACCATTTTTAACTTGTTGGTGGCCAAAGTTGTTTTCCTCAAAAAGGGACCCTTAGAGTCTATCTGTGCCAAATGTCATGTTTTTACACCAACTTGAAACATTTCCCTGAATTATAACACTGACCCACCCTACTATAACTTTTCATGCGAGGCCAGCACGGCATTTGATTTGACTGAAGACGAGGATTAGCACGACGGCTTGCATCGTGCAGCATGCGGCATGCTCCTATACTCAGAAGTCATTCTCAACCCAAAAAATGTCGGCAATAATAACATCAACACTTTCTTCGTGGTACACATTCCTACTCTCTCTCCTCTCTTGCTCTGCCTTCGAGTACAATGTAGACAGCAGTCACAATGGGACTTAAATTGGGCGGGCGCAACATCACCATGCGTTTCGCAATCTCGCCGACAACCAATGTCCTAAAATGTACAGCGATCCAACCCATAGTCAGAGTCAGGCTCAGACTCAGACGACGACAACTCCGTTGACAAAATGTCAAATTAAAAGCGGGGAAAAAATGCTGGATTTGTGGTTTCCGTGGGGAAAAAGGCAATAGTGGTGGTGCAGGGAAAAGGATGTGTTTTTGTTGGGGGGCAGTGAACACTTAACAAATTAATATGGCATTCATTTTTCAAGATGGCCGCCACTGTAAAAAGTGAGAAATCAGAAACTGACACACTGTGCAGATCAGATGGCAAGCTGTCATTACATGAAGCGTCCAGCAGGTGTCCTTCTCTTACTAAGACAGCAGTAAATAATGTGTCAATTTCTCAGAAACAACAATCAAATGACAGAACCTACCAGCACTTGCAACATCATAATATGATGCATTGTCTTAATTATATTTAGTAAAGTAAGATAAACAAGGAAGGTCTAGAGAGCTTGAATCCTCTGCAAATAGAAGTACAGACAGAACATACAAGGGTCAATCAAAGAAATACACTGAAATCCAGTTCCTCATTCAGACCTGGATATTTTGTTGCTTGCAATTTATAAATCCTAAATGTTTCTCTTTTTGAGTCAGTCAGTTTCTAGCAATCTGAGTTAATCCTCAGTAGAATTCTACAACAATTGAATTCTACGGAATCTCAAACCCACCGGCAGGTTTTGACAGTTAAAGTTGGGGTTGCAGGTTAACCATCAAGAATATGGCATAGTTGTCAACAAAGACAAAGGGACCCCGTGGATGGAAGTTTTAGACCAATATGGTTATACGGGCAGTGGCAATTCTAGACTAAAATTAGCAGGGGGGTGGACAGGGGCCAACAGGTTTTTAAGGGGGCATATACCTGCATATACCTGAAAAATTAGTGCATTTCAATGTGCATTTGTGGCCTCGCCCAGCCTCCTTGCAGCCTCTGTGGAGAAATTCAGAGCTGTCAGCCTAGCCACAACAACTTTGGGGGGACTGTTTTTCATTCAACATCTCAATCGCAAATGAGAAAATGACATTAGAATTGTGCTTTTGCAAGATATTGTATTAATTTTCTGTCGTCAGTGACATCATCATGAGGTCAAAAGCAGGCAAGTAAGCAAGGAAGAACGGTAGTCAGCATATTGGAATCCACCCACAGAGGAACATTAGACTAGAGGTGACCCTGCCCCCCTTTTCACAGCAGTCCATGGCAGATTTGTTTTGGAGGTACAAAATGGAAATGAATGGAGAGGGAGTCTCATCTCTGTCAAAAAATGGCTTAATACTGTAGAAATGTCCATCAACACAATATACAAGGAAAATAGTGGAAGTATGTTGATAAATATCTACATAATTAATATATTTGATTTTTAAATGTATTTTATCGACTCATATGACTTCAATTGATATTTACACTGACAGAGATAGACACAGACATTTGACAGAGGTGGGCATGTTCTCCATTGACTTGCATTGAGTGAAGGTGCCTACACTACACAAGATTGGATGCAACATAAGCCATTTCCCAGTGCTGTAGGGTATTGACGTGTCACCTCTAGGCCTACATCGTTCTACCTCTATGAATCCACATTTTGAGTGACCTTGCCTTTTTCCAAAACACCTCCTGAGAGTATTTTCTACCAAATTCCATAATTTATTTAATTAATTATTTTAATTAATTTAACATTATTTACATTACATTAAGTAGGCCTACATAAGTACCTTTTTACATTCAGCATATAGTAGTAATTGTGGCCATCGTTAAAAATGGCTGCCATGTTAATTTTTTTATCTGGACATGACCTTTTTCCAAAACGGTGGCCCTCAGAAAATATTTCAACCGAATGTCATCCAGTTTTATACACTAAATTTTTACACTAAATGCATGGTAACAGTGGCAGCCATCTTGAAAAATGAATGCCATATTAATTTGTTGAATATGAATGAATATACATTTATTGCCCCACGGGGAATTTGTTTTGCGTTTTGGGAACACTTCAACATACAGACAATTACGACATTATACAAGGACAAGACTCAAAAACAAAGTATTCAAATAAAAATAAAAAGTCATGGTAGAATACAAATAATTAAATTAAATTAAAAATCCTGTATACATTCAGTAGGCCTATATTAAAGTTATTACATTAACTCTGTCTGCACTTAACTTATTCAACAGTTGGATGCTTCTAGGCACAAAGGATAATCCTCTTTGAGAAGGAGCTCTCCCTTCTCGTTGGTGTAATGACACTTGACATGCACTATGAGCGCAGAGCGCAAGGTGGCTCTTTGGCGAGCTGAAAACGCACACATACGCACACACACACGCGCGACACAAGTCGGATCTTGCAGATTAACTTTTATTTGAGACCATCGTGGCAGAGTGAGGTACCCACTCGTGCTACATTCCGTTTGAACACTTCGTTTCCCTCCGCTCATCATCACTTTTGAATCGGAAGCGCGCACCGGTTTGACAGCTACATCGAATGTGACTGTGTGTGTGGGGGGGAGGTGTTCATGTGTTCATTGTCATTAACCAATCTCCATAACATGTGCAAATGGTGTAATGTTGGGATGTGGGACATGTGCTGGGGGCAACTGCATTTTTCGTTGTTGTCATTTTTTCCACATTATTTTTGTGGTAGGCCTACCTGGCAGTTGAATGTGCGTAAATAAACTGTGTAGCCTTTGTAAGGTGTCATTCGCCTGGTGTGAGGGGCGAGTTCTATTCAAACCAGTCGTGGTTTGTGCTCGAGAGAGAGCGTCAGAAGCAGCTGTAGGGGAGACCGGGGTTGGTTGTCACACTTTTTACTTAAATCTAATTTCTGCTACATTGGTATATGGTAAGGACACCCTTTCTGACCATAGTTATTGACTGATGTCTCAGGTTCATTTGGATAGTCTTAGATCCAGAAGACTCCTTTCTCTTAAAAAGATATGGATTGTCAAAGGCACCTTGCACAGATGTGACAACCAACCCCATTGCGGGGTAGGTTGTCACACCCCATGGGGTTGGTTGTCCCTGTGTTATTGTAATGGGGGAAATGGAAAAATAGAGACATATTTTAAATTATATATTTTTCATTATTTTCAATGAAATATGAAACTAAACTACACTAATCTCATGTGTATACAATCATCAATTACACTTTAAAAAGCCATTAGTTTATTTCAGTTTCACTTAATTTCATTAAATTCATTAAAATGTCACTGAAATTCATTAAAAATCATTAATCCATAAATGTTATCCATAAGTTCATAAATGTTTAACACAAAGCCAACCAATCCTCAATCATGCAAACATACAGTGCACAGGACAAACTGTAGCCCAATAAAAGTCATAACAATGCCAGTACTAACAACTTTGCAATGTAATTCACGTGACAACCAACCCCGAAAAAATTGTGACAACCTACCCCAACTGACATTTTGAGCTATTTTGGAGGCTTGTGTCCACATGCATTACTCTAGCTTCGAAAGAAACTAACCAATTTGTAGCTTTACCTTTACACTTTCAAATGGCAATATTTATTGTGACATCAACTTATAGTGTCATGACTTATAAGAAAAGCAATGGAGTCCTCAAAAGTTGGTTTTGCATGTGAAAAACACTTTAAGTTGTCTCACTTCAAAGTGATGCTGTTTTCACCTCCACTATCAACGTAGGTGACCTTAGACCCCAATTCTGAACAGATCTGTGTCAAAACTTTTGATCTACGCCCTATAGTGGCTGAGATATGATGACTGTGACAACCTACCCGTGTGACAACCAACCCCGGTCTCCCCTANCAGGTGAAACGCTGTACTCTGAGATTGTGTAGTAATTTGTAGTCCTGCTGTGAATCGGATGTAGCAGAGAAAAATTGCAGTGAACCTGTCAGTTTGCAATTCTGAGGTACCAACTCTATGTTTAGTGTCAAATTTGTTTCAGTTTGGTAATTTTCTTTTGGTTGTCCTAGTGCACTGTTTATTTTGAGAAAACAAAATTGCGCAAACATTTGAAATAGTTTGGACCTCGGTATATTTCACCCTTCATCTCCTGACCCTACAAGTGAGACGAAACATCTTCCTCACACCCTCTATTAAAAGAGTAACCTGTATCTAAGCCCAGATGGTAGGAGGGGGTATTCAAAGAAAAGGGGGTGGGATGGATCATCTACTATTTTTAATGCCAAGCTGGTCGTTTACTCATCAGAGATTTGCCTCATACTTTTTACCTCTGTTCCAGTTATTTTACAACCTAAGTGTGTGATTTTGTCCAGCATGTGTCTGTTTTGAACAGAAAGACCACCTCCCCAACACTGAATGGCAAACGTGTGACCACACTTTACGATAAAACAATCTTTAAATCACTGTATCAACCTTGAAGTTACGCAGTTTCCTTAAGAAAATAAAGTCTCTATTCCGATGGGACTAGTTTTATGCATGGACATGGAGTAATGCGATTTTTATCTCAGGACGTCGGTAAAAAAAAAAAAGTCCAATTCGGACTGGATTGAAATATCTCAGTAAATGAACAGAAAGTAGTATGGGTTAGGCCTACTCATCACGCACCTGTGACTGCCCTTATCGTCACGCGCGAGCCAACTACACAATATAGGCTACGGTATTGTTGATTTTTGAGCACATTATTGCGCATCCGGAGGCATGGAGGTCCCGTCGAACAATTCTAATAACTGCCTATTGGTTTACTAACTAAGGCATCAAAACCCATTCTAATGCGCCTGCATGCGTGTCCTTTCATTTGGAGAGAGCGTTTGACCATGCTGTCTGATTTTGACAGCGAACACAGCTTGGAACAACTCCCTAAAATAAAATTAACAGTTTACAAGACTGTTTCCTAATGTTTGTAAGCCCGGAGAGATTTGATATATTGTGCGTTTCGTGCGCTTAACCAGACATCTTGGTAGCATTCGGACGGGATTAGTGCTCGAGTATTTTCTTCCCACGTGTAGCAGGTGGAACTGACGCGCGTCAGGACGGATATGTGTAACGTTGCGGGTTCGCTTCTTCCTGGGCGCCAGGGTTGATTTGATGGCGTTGGACGCAAATTCGCAATTGTATCTGAAGTTGGATGATTGTGCGCTTGGGATGTTTGAATGTTTCCAGTTGGTGAGCGTTCTTGGCAATGCGCGTGATCAGCTGGATCTCCAAGCGGCTGCGGTAGATCATTTGGCACCCTCCCCTCTCTGACTAATTGTGGGGCGACCTGCACTTCACCCGGCAGGTGAAATTGATGTGGCAGAGTCTGCGTCCTCGCCATAAGCTGCTGTTTTGTTCACCTGTGGTTAAAGTCAAGGAGCTGTTTCAAGAATGGGCTCCTCCTAATTGAATGTGCATTGAAGACGGCGCGCGTAAAAGCTGTTGCGCGCGGCTTGAATCTTGGCCTGTTTGGTTATTCATAGCACGGGTGGGCAATAAACCAGTGCGTTACATTATCCGTTTAAACAGTCTACATGACGGTGCTTGGTGCATAGTGCATTTTCCGAACATTGTGGTATTTTCTTTGTGTGTGTTTGGACAGTTTAATCTGCATGTTTTATTTCCTTTATCTTTCTGATTTTGTTTGACGAGCATAATTGCATGGTGTGCCCTGCTCATCAATTTTGTAGCTAAACGCCTGATTTGCCGTGTCAATTTGCATGCCCTGTGTTTAATGCATTTTGTTGTCTGTTTGGAACTTCATAACTGCATCCACATCGCATCTACTCTTGGAAAGGATGCACGTATCGTGACTGTATCGTAAGTTTGTTCTTGTCTCTGCAATTGTGCTATTTTAGTCGTTCAATGTAAATAAAATAAATGATATTTGTGGAATTCACGTCCCTGTCCTCCATACTGTGCGAACCTGTTTTGCCAAGGTCTTACTTTAAGGGCTTACACTCACTTTCTACGGCTAGCCCTCAGTAGATGTTGTAATCGTGCACTAAAATATTAACGAAATTAAAATTCTAATACTGGTCCACCCGGTTACACACGTAAGATTATTATCTATAATTGTACCTGGCTACTCTTCTACTGTTCAATATCATTCCCATGTAGGCTACATTCTTTAGTTCAAGTGGTGAAATTTCCCTAAAATGTATAACCATTTCTTTTGTTTTTGAAGCCTCTAAAATTAAATAACTTTCAGTGCACCAAGTATAGAACTGCATGCGCTACCTCTTGAAGCCAGTTTCATCACCCATTAAGAAGAAGAAACCCATTATCGCAGTAGACCTATCATTAGCAAACTTAAAAACAGAACATTCAGGGGTGTGGCTCACACAGTCATTCGTGTACAGTATGTACAGTAAAGGCGGTAAAACGCTCCGCTGAGGACTGCCCATTGCTATGTCAGAAAAATAAAAAAGACCCATTTCAAAACTGAATAGATGACTCCTGTTGCACTTAGTTTCTCAATGAGGATATGCGATTGAATGAATGGTGTTGAACGCCGAGGAAAATATGTTTGTAGGCCTATATTCCATTCAACATTGTGGTTACTGCGTCCTCAACACCCCTTCGCTGTCTGTAGGCTATTGCGAACTGCAGTGAATGTATCCATTTGAGTTAGGCTACTGTTTTAAGTGGGTGCTCCTCTTTTAAGTGGGTGCTCACAATTCTCTCCAAACATTTCATCACCACAGAAGTTAACGCTCCAGTCTTGTAATCATTCAGAACAACCGCCTTTTGTTTTTTTTAGGCAGTTGCAGAATTTCAGCCGTTTTCCAAATTATGGGCACTGAATGACAGTCCAATGATCTCTGAAACAAGTTGCAGAAAACATGGCTCAGTTGTGGGTGACATGTCCTGAGAACCATGCTCTGCAACTTAGGTCTATCTGGGCCGGCTGCTTTCCGAGAGAACTCGCTCGACTTCCCTGCAGGACAGTGACTGAGCTCTCCGCGTTATCTGGCCAAGTCGGAAGGAGCCGCGGAGAGCTCTCCCATCTTGAAAAGTGTCCGTTCAAAGCACTCGCTTCCCCCTATTGAGTGGCAAGGGATGTTTTGATATTTACTTAACCCAATGGTTTTTATTCATTTCCACGCCATTCGCGAATCATTGCCCATGCCCACCATCAGTTCTTCCACTTTTGATTTGCATCGTCCCTTGTTAGACTATAATTAATTTTCGCCTGTATCTTTTTACACCAGCAACTTCTTAATGTCTAAGCCAGATCCCTTTGCCTGCACCACCACTATTGCCTGTTTCCCCACCCCTTTAAATCATGCCTTTTCCCCCAACTTTTAATTTGACATTTTGTCAACGGAGTTGTCGTCGTCTGACTCTGAGTCTGACTTAGTCTGGCGGCAAAAGCCATACTCAATCACAAGTGTGATCGAGTCTGGGGACCAACTGTACATTATCTCGTAGGGAGGTGTGGTTTCCGTAGCCGTTGATTGGACGGCACGAGTGTCCATCACTCGCCAGAGAGAACCCATGCTGCCTTGCGCGCGATGACGTGTGTATATCGCGACGAGGAAATTATCTGCAAGAAGCCACAGAAATTGAAGAAGCTAAAACAGTCTAGAAATCAACAATGGCGCCAGACGATTTTTGCCGTTTGTACAAGACAAATGAGAAGGACCGCCATCTACATATGGACATTCAACTGACATGTTCGCAGTGAAAAAAGAAACAACTATTTCGAACAGGCTGGCGTTCCTACGCTTGATTGTATCCTCCGTGTCGGGAGTCAAGGAGATGTTGTTCGCGTTGCGCCTCAGTCATAAACAGGCTCGGAAAGGATTCACCTAATATTCAGGCAATGGGAGGAAGAATTCAAAGACGGCAACGTCTCCAAAAGGCCACGCGAGCCAACGCCATCGACGACACCGAGGGATTTGAAAAAGACATTGCCAAACCCACCGACTCCAAGTGCCAACTCAGGTATCCAGTTTACTCTGTTCAATCGCTCCAACTGGTAGCTCCAGCTCCTTAAATTCAATGCTCGCTCACTATTACATTATAATCTCTTCATAGACAACGTAACAGGTCTTTAGGTTTTCTTACTGATCTGCCATTAAGCTTAACTAGTCATTTAAAAAGTCCAGAAAATGAGCACGGTTTGGTAGTTGTCCCAGTCAATCGATAGAGGGGAGAGCATTTCACAGTCCCCCTACACTCACTGACACGACCCTCACTCCAACCCTCCCCCTTACTGTATTAATTTACCATAATGTGTACTGTAATAATGGGCCTAGATTATCTGAACATATTCTGTTTTTAATAGCCTAAGCCTTGGTATCCACTTATTTCTTTAAACAGATGATGGCAGGCACTGACAAGGAGCTGGGCATAACAAGACCAAGTGGAGCTCACCATGTGGACATGACAAGACATCCTCACCTTGGTGGACACACTGCAAGAGGCAGAACTTTTTAAACAGAAACCAGGTCGCACATCTACTGCATTCCCTGGCTTCCGAAATGACTTGTTGGCAAAGCTCGATCACAAGGCACTGTGGACGTGGATGAGCAGCAAACTGAATGAATGGTGCAGTGTCCTTTGAGTTATTTGTACTGTTTGTCTAGCCAGGTAACACCCATGCTGCCTTACAGGCGACCGTCAATGTTGGTACGGCATCTTCAAAAAGGTGAATGCCAAAATTATTAAAATAAGTTTTACTTAATTACTTTCCTATTTTCTTGCTTTGAAATAGTTTGTTATTCTTGTTTGTTATTGTCCTTCATTAAAATCATTTCCTTTACCAAGCTGTCTCTTCATTAGTTTTCAGGGAACACCTTACAACATGTAGTTTAAAAATGTAAAAAGTATTTATTCAGAATGATATTTACTATATATACACAAGTGTGCAGTTATTTACAATTATTTACAGTGGCTCTGTACTTAATCTGATAATGGAAGCATGGATAAGCCTGACTCAATGCTGCTTAGAGAGGTTTCAGCATCCTCATCCTCAACATCAAAATACACTGGAAAGTCCATGGCTGTGTCTCAAATGCTGCACTTGTGCACTTGGAACACTGTTTTTCAGTGCCTAGGGCGCTCACGCTGAAAATTTCAGTTTAGTCAGTGCACTGAAAGTGCCAGGATGATGCCCTAACAATGGCGGAAAAATGCAGTGCTTGAATGATGGACACTGCACGCACTAAACGGCGGCCATGTTGACAATGACACGGAGGAAATGTGGCATTCAGTTCAGTAGAAGAGTTTGGTCAACAGTCTCCTAATTCTGTAAGTAATGTTGATGGGACACCAACCTTTTCATGCCAACCACAGTATTGTATGTGTGATTGTTGTCCTTTGGGGTGAAGTGCATGGAAATACAAGCACCAGACGCTGTACATTGTAAACAGTAGCCAACTCATATTTTGGCGAGCTAATGCCATGCTCAGCCGTCACTTCCAGCGAGGGCACAGTGCATAGTGCTCAAATTTTTCCACGACACTATGCACTGAAGACCTCAGTGCACTGTGTGCACTGTGCACTGACTGTCAGTGCACTGACAAAAGTGCGCCATTTGAGACATAGCCCCTCTCTGGTGACAGGTATGGTTTTTCAGGAATGTCAGGGAATTCACACACATCAAAATCTTTAAATACTTTGTGAACAATGCGTAGGATGTCCTGGCCATGTTTTATGTCAAATACAGGGAGATTCTGCATGACAAGTCATGTCATATCACAAAGACTTTCCAAAACTGAGTAAATTAGTACATTGTTGTAACCAGTGCAGAATGAGGCATTTGTGTAAAGGTGTTCACCTAGTGCAATCAGGCTATCCCCATACTCCTCCAAAAGCTGTCTGACCAGTCCCTGCTCTTCCAATGTGACATTTCTGCATTTGACAGGTGACGGGATTTGTTTGGGTATTTCAAAGTTGGGTTTTGGCACAGAGCAACAGTCAGAGTTACACTTGCATAATGAGTGGCAATAGGTGCAGCAGGAATGGCCAGGCTCCACACTGGACACGTGAGGCTCAAAATGTACATACAGGGCTTTCCTAAAGCAGCCATTTAGACTTTCTTTAAGCATCGTTTTCTCCCTCGTGTTTATTGTCCGGCAGTATATATTGACTGGTGACATCTCCACTCCATCTCTGTCAAGTCCTTCACGAGCCAGTCGAAACAGTCCAGTGACTCACTCGAAAGTCGTCTTATGGAGAGTCTGATGTTGGGTCGATTGGGGCTGGCAATGATGTCAACTGGGTTTTGGAGTTGGAGCGGTCTCCTGACAATTTCTCTTGAGTGCAATTCCGCAGACACAGTCGATGCCAGTACCGGTGTTTCTACAAAATAAGAGAATACAAGAACAACATCACAACATGGAAATCATTTGCATTACAGTCATAGCTGTTCAGAATTGTGGCTTCAGAGCTTATGGGTTGTCAACAGTCCTATTCTCTGGTGTCTCCACTACTTCTTACCTGTCAGCCCATCCCCCCCGGTTGTTGTCGTGGGTTACCTGCCCCCCCCCCCCCCCCCCCCCCCTCCCCCCCCTAAACCACCTCCACTCCCCCGACTACTCTGCCTGTACACTTGGGGACACCGCTCCTGTCCCCTGACTTGGTGGACAGATCAACAGGCACCAGCAACAGAACTTTCTTTTCTCGAGGTGTGCATTGGCCTGTGAGATACAAGGACACTACGTCAGAACACTCCGCTTAGGCCTACTTTTTCATACACTGAATACATTGCATGATATTTTAACTGTACTATGAAAAGAGCAATGCCAAAGCATCAAAGCGTTACTTGATTATTGCATGTAATTTTTGTAATGTCAAAATGTCAGAAAGTTTAGAACACTGCATAATCAATGGGGTGAGAGGTGTGATATCACAGTAGCAATACCATGATTAGAAAACTGCTCTTCAAAAGATTAATGAGTTGAGTGAGTTAAAGTTTTCAGTGAAATAAAATGTCTTCGGTAGGTAAGGTTAGAATGATCTGAAAAAAGGTGTTAATATTACCCACCTGGTTTCACGATGGCTCTCAGTTCCCCAACCTCGCAAAGCTTTCCCTAAAAGCCTTCCGTCCTTTCTCAGCCTTCCTCCTGTTTGAGAAAAGAAAACCACAAGTAAAGTGTAGAGATGTTAGTCA
Organism: Engraulis encrasicolus; assembly: GCF_034702125.1. Taxonomy (NCBI): domain Eukaryota; kingdom Metazoa; phylum Chordata; class Actinopteri; order Clupeiformes; family Engraulidae; genus Engraulis; species Engraulis encrasicolus. The sequence goes on along the minus strand of NC_085859.1, from coordinate 35,940,942 downwards.
TTTGCAGTGGAAAATGATTGCCCTTCTGAAGTTAGGCCTGCTTAACAAATGTAGCAAAAACATATTTTTCTCAGGTAGGCTGATGATACTTGTGCACACAACCGAGAGCTGTGCTACTCAAGTCTGCACACTGCTGGGCTCCAAAAAATAAACTGTATTAATTAAAACACACAATATTTCGATCACCCTGGATCTTAATCAGGCATATGGGTAACAGGAAGGAGCTGTGGCCTATAACTTATCAGATGACCTTATTTTACACCCGTCCAGGCAGGGCACCAAAAGGTGTCAGTCAATTAGACAGACTGGTGTCTTGACCTGTGCCTATTCATACAAAAGGCAAAACATTACATTACACTTAGGGCCTAGTTAGGGGGTAGTTAGGTTAAGCATGGAAGCTCTCTCTCTGTCTCTCACCTAAGATATATCCCCGATGAAGATCCTGGGCATGTTTTGATAAGAATACGTGAAATATAATCAGGGGGGAGTGCATATGATAAGAACACGTGAATTATAATCAGGGTTAGCCCATGGGGCTATACGTCTGAATCCCGTGCAGCCCTAGCTTCTTCAACTGCAAGGAGTTTTTGGATTTGCGCACCCTACCCAAACGACTAAAGCTGTGCTACTTAAGCCTTTACTCACTGTAACATTAAATTGATATCGAAAATGAACCCATAATGTGACATTGTGACAACCACAGTAGGTACAGACATAAGGACAATGATATCAAGAAATAACACTTACCATTTATATAAGTAAGATGGACTTCATCGACAACTAGTATACGCCGATCTGGGCTGCGTTTCCCAAAAAACCTTATGTAGTACTTAAGCCTAAGTAGTACTTAAGTATGAGGGGCCACCGAGGCAATATATCAGAATGGGTCTCACATCATTATTAAAGTTTATACATACACTATTTTACCTAGCACATGCACTTTGCAGAAGCATTTTAATTGCATGTGCGTGAAAAAAATATTGTATGTGGGCCTATAAAATTATTGTATGCATAAACTTTCAGTGGTGTGATATATTGCCTAGGTGGCCCCTCATACTTAAGTACTACTTAGGCTTAAGTACTACTTAAGAGTTTTTGGGAAACGCAGCCCAGGTTGGTCTTGTATACATCGGTGGCTAGCATGTCCTCCCACTTCGCGCTCAGCCAGGCCTCGGGACTGCCAAACAGAATCTTATAACGGCATCATCTCTCAATCGCCGTTTCATCGTCTTGACCCAGCTGTGTTGCAGATATTCCAAGGTCCTCCACCAATGCTATTAATGACGAAACCACAGCAACGACCGGGGTCTCGCTAACCCCCATTACCTTAGTAACCAACGGAGCGAGTTGGTAAATCAGACTTTTACCAAATCCAGTCGGTAGTAAGGCTAACACATCTTCCTTTCCGCTGACAAACGACTCTAACGCTAAGCGCTGTTCGTTTTTCAAAGCGAAATTACGTTCCAAACTATTCAAAACACTGTCCAGAGCTTCTCCGAAAGATTGCTTCGCTTCGGCTGCCGCCATGATGGATTCGCGAAAAAACTACTAGCAACTAACTTCCGTTTGTCGAGTAGTACGCGTCATCGTCTTTCGTGCCTCCTCGCTCTGTGATTGGCCCCCGTTTCGATGTAAAGATTTCTGCCTTGGTCCCCAGGCTGTCCAGCAATTCGAAAAGAATGCGCAAGGCAGCATGGGTACTCCCAGGCTAAGTCTGACTCTGACTATTGGTTGGATCGCTGTACATTTTAGGACATTGGCTGTCGGCGAGACTGCGAAACACATGGTGATGTTGCGCCCGCCCAAAGGCGACTGCTGTCTACATTGTACTCGAAGACAGAGCAAAAGAGGAGAGAGAGTAAACAAGGAATGTGTAGGCCTACCACGAATAAAGTGTTGATGTTATTGCCGACATTTTTTTGGTTTGAGAATGACTTCTGAGTCTGAGCCTGACTCTGACTATGGGTTGGATCGCTGTACATTTTAGGACATTGGCTGTCGGCGAGATTGCGAAACACATGGTGATGTTGCGCCCGCCCAATTTAAGACCCATGGCGACTGCTGTCTACATTAGGCCTACTCGAAGGCAGAGCAAGAGAGGAGAGAGAGTAGGAATGTGTACCACGAAGAAAGTGTTGATGCTATTATTGCCGACATTGTTTGGGTTGAGAATGACTTCTGAGTAGGAGCATGCCGCATGCTGCATGATGCAAGCCGTCGTGCTAATAATCCTCGTCTTCAGTCAAATGCCGTGCTGGCCTCGCATGAAAAGTTATAGTAGGGTGGGTCAGTGTTATAATTCAGGGACATTTTTCAAATTGGTGTAAACATGACATTTGGCACAGATAGACTCTAAGGGTCCCTTTTTGAGGAAAACAACTTTGGCCACCAACAAATAAAAAATGGTGGCTATTTTTCAAGATGGCTGCCATTATAGTAGCCTATATTACATACAGGGCCGGTTTTAAGCATAGGCCGACTAGGCCGTCGCCTAGAGCGCAATGTGAAGAAGGAGCGCCGAAATGGCGCTTTCCTATGCGTAATTTTGCGATATGGAGGTTTTTTTTATGAAGTCGCAATCAACAACGCGTGGCGAAAGCGCTCCTCACGGCAAAACGCCCCTCAGCCAATAGTAATATCGCTTTCAACTGTCTCTGGGAAGTCTGTGAACCAATAAACAGACAGTCCTGAGAAAGGGGGCGGGACGAGTGACAGCGTGCGATATATTTTGAATTTTGGAGACTCCTCCGAGACAGAGAGAGCATTCAGGGCAAGCGCCAACAGCAGTGTTGCTCTGCTGGGTGGAGAATTGTTACGTTCTCATTAAACCAGTCATTGCATGATGCAGGAGTTGCAGAGGGTGTTTTGGAACTATGTGATTTAATCAGCAACCGTTTGTGATAATGGAAAGCCTAATAGTTATGAGGCTACTGTTTGGAATTAGAGGGGAAAAGAGCTTTGCTTTTGATCTGAGAAATCGCTAGTTAGCATGCTAACATTAGCCAAGTATGCCAAGCAATGAAATCCAGTAAAGTAGCTGTTAGTAGCCTACTCACTAACACCCACCTGACATCATAATACTTGCTTAGGTTGACAAGCAATGTAAAGTAAGACTGGTGCCATGTTTAAACCAATTTTAGCTGCCATATCTCCTTCCATCCACTTGAATGAATTACCTGCTTGTTGTAAGCTTAAAAAAACATTGTTTGCAGACCAGAATGACATAGGCCTTCATTAATCATGTAACAAAACCATGCACAGCATGTTTTCATGCTGAGTGATGTAGTATTGCAGACAAGTGAGGCTATTTACTATATTTTGTATATTATGAAATTCAAAAGCGTGACAGCTCTTCTCCCTTTCTCTCACCCTGTCCCTCCAGTTCAAACACATAGATAGCCCCCTTCTAATTCTCCTACTCACAAATGCACCACTATTTCCAGTCCAGAAATGAAATTGGTTTGGAATCATAGACAGCACAAATGTGTATCTTATTAAAATTGTTATGCTGCCATGCTTTGTGATGCTGTAGGTAGTGTAGATAGGCTATCAATGCAGACCTTGGTAGGCCTATTGTCTACACATGCATTTTACATGCAGATGTACTGTATCACTCTCCTGGCATTTCAATTCCATTGTACAATTCAAACACATTGATAACCTCCCTCTCATCTGGGGTTGGGGGCACCGCCACCGGGTGGCGCCAGAACTCAAACTCGCCTAGGGCGCCAAATAAGCCAGAACCGGCCCTGATTACATATTATTGTAAATATTATAGGCTAGTGAAAATCACTCAGTTTGTCATAAAGCTTAAAATTTGGCAGAAATACTCTCTGGGTAATAAATAGGTCCTGGCCACTCAAAAATTCAATATGGCTGCCATTTCTCAACATGGCCGCCTTTGCTGCTAAATGGTTAAAGTGTATGGTGTAAAATGGTATAAAAAGCAAATACTTTGGGATGAAAGCCTGACATTTGGCAGAAATACTCTCTAAAGGCAACTGTTTGGAAATAAAGGCCATTGCCACTCAAACATTCTATATTGCTGCCATTTTTTAAGATGGCCACAATTGCTGATATATGGCTTATGCAAAAATGTTTAACTTTGGTGTAAAAGTCTGAAATTTGGCAGAAACACTCTCAGAGGACCACTGTTTTGGAAAAAAAACATGATTCTCACAGCACAGCCACCCTTATCCAAGTGAGCGTGTACCCTGTGAAGAAGATACAGGATAGCATTCTCCACTCCCACGTTCTCTTGGTAGGCGAACTGCAGATGATCCAGTACCTGGGGGTTGAGAAAGTGGAGCAGCAGCACTCGTTCAACAGTTTTCATTAGGTGTGAGGTGAGGGCAACCGGTCTGTAATCATTAAGTTCTTTGGGGTGGGTTTTTTTTTGGAACAGGTACCAGACATGAAGTTGTCCACAAGATAGGGACCTTGCCTTCTTGTAGACTCCTATTTAAAAGGTGACGAAGAGGCTCAGCTAATTCCTCAGCACATGTCTTTAGCAGTCTTGCACAGATGCCATCAGGACCGGCCGCCTTGGACTTAAGTCTTAAGGTGGGTGAGGAAGGGGTGGGTGGTGGAGAAGTGAGTAACAGGGAAGGGGGATAGAGGTAGTGGGGATTTGTGAGCCTGCTGTGTCCATTGGTGGATATACTGCTGCAGTGTTGATGATGGTTGGAGTGGTGACCATAGGCAGAGTAGGAGGGTGTGGGGATGAAGTGTCCCTGTTCGTGAAGCAGGGTGAAGGAGGGGTTGTGAAAAAGAGCAGGTGAAATCCCTAAGCACACATCTGTGAAAGTATACGTAACCAGATGTTTAGAAATCAATCTTCTGCAAGCCACTGGCAAGGTGATACAAATACAGTATGAGGTTAAAAAAAAGAAATGAACTATTTCTATAGTATGCACCGAATAGACCATTCTAAATAAGCAATGTTCATGCTAAAATGCATGGAATAAGTATGTGTGCCTTGCTTGTGAAGACAATGAGTAATGAGTAACGCAAAACACTTAATATTATAGACCATATCAGAATTGTCTTTTGGGCAAGGGTAGTTAAGACCGGGTGCCCCGAGGGGGGGAAAGGTGTGACAGATTATGAGGGCCCAACAACTCTGACAGGGCCCCTGGAAGGATGCTGATAACATAACTTGTCATTTCGGGGCCCAAAATTTGAATTTTTCATGGGGCCCAACATTTTTAGCGCCACTTTTGCCTACAATATGTTGTCCATGAGCTGTCTGCTTTTGTTACCAATTGAGGTACTCCATGATTAGTATTAGGCGAGGGCTTGTTTTCAAATTCAGGAAAATACAATTTATCTCTGCCTACTTACAGTACATATTTGGAAACCATTTCCTACATTCATTTGAACTAAATACAGTAGCCTGTACTGTTTTGAGTAATCTCTAATGCAGGGGTGGGTAATTAATTTGGCATGGAGAATACTGACCAAAGGGCCAGATATGGCAGGCAACTTGCCCGTGCAATAATAAGAAATAAGTGTACAATGACATGCAGTAACTTGTCAGCTTTGACATTCCTGCACATTACAACTAATTATAAATGATAATGTATTTAGATGTAGCCCATGCACTTGGTTTATTGCAAGACCCTTGCTTTAGGTAGCCATTTTAAGACTTTTGAGTGACAGTATGAATTTGGATTTTGGATTGGATGGTCTTTCATGTCAAGGGCCACATGAAATGGCTCAGCATGCTGCATGTGGCCCCCGGGCCTGAGTTTGCCAACCTCTGCTGTAATGTGATTGTGATGAAAAAATAAATGATCCCACCCTCCACGCAGTTTCTTATTCCCCCGGCCCATGGTCGTCCCCCCCCCCCCCCCCCCCCCTACACACACACACTCCCCCACCCTCATAGCCGCTTCACCAAGCCCCCCCTCCCCCCCATTACCCCACTGTTAAATCCATACCCCACTCAATAAATTGCCAGTTCCATAGGCCTATTTAGGCCTACAGTTTTTTGGCGAAAGTAACTAAGGGAATTGTCAACGAAAAATGTATGGCAACTGTGCTGCTCATTGAAACTGGGATGCCTATTGCCAAATTTGATCTTTTCATGAAGGTTTACTAAGTAATAAACTAATATTTTCTAGTACGGCCCAAGTACAGTCATATTGCAGCTAAAAATGTTTATTTGAAGAAATTTAAAATGGCGGACCATGGAGAAGATCCCCCTTTTAATGTATGAAAAGTGCAATTTTCCCAGTCATAATGAATACTTATAATTTGATGTAGGTGGTAAGTATTCATGTAAAAGGTAGCATTAGTGAATGGGTAGCATGAATTCTGGAAATAAACAACTAAAAATCTTGTGTACCTTTAATGCATTTTTCCCTGGCTTTTTATTGGACGTTTTGTTACTGTCAACTGAGTTTTCGTCGCCTGACTCTATAGACCTTCCTTGTTTATCTTACTTTACTAGGATGTATAATCAAGACAATATATCATGATGCTATAGTTTTGCAAGTGCTGGTAGGTTCTGACATTTGATTTGTGTCTCTGAGAAATTGACACATTTTTTGTACTGCTGTCTTAGTAGGAAAAGGACACCTGCTGGACGCTTTATGCAATGACAGCTTGTGCATTCACAATGTGCTGCACTCACAATGTGCAAGTTCCTGATTGTTTTTTTTGTTTTTTTTAATTATTATTATTCTTTTGTTTCACCATTACCTCAGTTTGACTCCCTGAAGAAGGCCGAACATGTCTAACAATAATGTTAATGTCTACCATGACAAAGCCATCACAATAAAGGCTTTTTAACTTTTTCAAAAGTAGAGTGCCTTGGATTTTCTTCAGTTTCGCATCTTCAGTTTTTTTCCTATCTAAAGAGCACCTCAAACAAACTTTTTCAGACTACAGGAAGTGCTCCTGAGCTAACTTTTTTGAATGCTCAGGTCGCTGCTTTGCCCTCCTCACAGCGCAAATATTTTTAAACTGGAAACCTTCAAACTGAATAATATTTTTGGCCAATAAATTATACAACGAGATAAAAAATCCTGCAAAATTTCAGGATGTTATATATGGCTGCTAAGGATTTTTGTACTACTAACCATTTAGCAATGGTGGCCATCTTGAAAATTGCCCGCATATTTTAATTTGTGTGCCAGCCAGTGGCCATCAGAGAGCACCCCCACTCCTAAATGTCAAGGTTTTATTTCAAAGTAAATGGCTTTTACACTTTTCATTCATCAACACTGGCAGCCATCTTTAAAAATTACCACAATTTCTGACTCTTTAATTCCAAAAGGCCCTTAGATAGCCTATTTCTGCTAAATGTCATTAGACTAAACCATTTTTACATTCAGCATTTAGTAGGCCTAGCAATTGTGGTCATCTTCAAAAATGGCTGCCACGTATTTTTAATTTTAAAAAAAAATCTAGACATGACCTTTTTTTTCCAAAACAGTGGCCCTCAGAAAGTATTTAGACCGAATGTTATGCAGTTTTATACCAGAGTAAACTATTTTTACACTAACTGCATAGTAACAATGAAGGCCATCTTGAAAAATGAATGCCATTTTAATTTGTGAAGTGAACCCCCCACCCCCGAAAAAAACATACAAACAAAACAAAAACAGCAAAACAAAAAAGAAAAAGGCAGATCCTTTCCCCTGCGCTATTGCCTGTTTCCCCACCCATTTAAATCATGCATTTCCGCTCAGCTTTTAATTTGACATTTTGGCAACGGAGTTGTCGTTGCCTGACTCTGAGCCTGAGTCTGACTCTCACTCTGAGTTGGATCGCTGTACATTTTAGGACATTGGTCGTCGGCGTCGGCGTCGGCAAGAACTCTCAATCTCACTCTCTCATCAGTAGTGAAGGGGTGTGGCCAATTTACTGTTTGACACCGTCACTGAGGTATTGCGGTCGGGTAGACGGTATATCTAGTGGTGAGTCAACTTCATGTCAAATGAGAACAGAGTTGAAGTTAGTCAATCTTCGTTGAGTCAGTGAAATGCTTTGAGGCCGGTTGAGAACACAATGTGGCTGAACACTTTGGGGCCGGCTGAGAACATAATGCGGCCGCTGTAATATATTTCGCGGCCGCGGCCCACCGGGACAAGTCCCCGATCTCCCGATGGCCACTCCGCGCCTGCTGACATGCGACTCCGACTCTGACTCTGACATGCGACTCTGAGTCTGACTCTGACTCTGACATGCAACTCCGACTCCGACTCTGACACTGACATGCGACTCTGACTCTGACTCTGACATGCGACTCTGAGTCTGACTCTGACTCTGACTCTGACATGCGACTCTAACTCTGACACTGACATGCGACTCTGAGTCTGACTCTGACATGCGACTCTGAGTCTGACTCTGACATGCAACTCCGACTCCGACTCCGACTCCAACTCCGACTCTGACACTGACATGCGACTCTGACTCTGACATGCGACTCTGACTCTGACTCTGACATGCGACTCTGAGTCTGACTCTGACATGCGACTCTGACTCTGACATGCGACTCTGAGTCTGACTCTGACTCTGACTCTGACATGCGACTCCGACTCCGACTCCGACTCCAACTCCGACTCTGACACTGACATGCGACTCTGACTCTGACATGCGACTCTGAGTCTGACTCTGACATGCAACTCCGACTCCAACTCCGACTCTGACATGCGACTCTGACATGCGACTCTAACATGCGACTCTGAGTCTGACTCTGACATGCAACTCCGACTCCAACTCCGACTCCGACTCTGACACTGACATGCGACTCTGACTCTGACTCTGACATGCGACTCTGAGTCTGACTCTGACATGCGACTCCGACTCTGACACTGACATGCGACTCTGACTCAGACATGCGACTCCGACTCCGACTCCAACTCCGACTCTGACACTGACATGCGACTCTGACTCTGACATGCGACTCTGAGTCTGACTCTGACATGCGACTCTGAGTCTGACTCTGACATGCGACTCTGACTCTGACTCTGACATGCGACTCTGAGTCTGACTCTGACTCTGACTCTGACATGCGACTCCGACTCCGACTCCGACTCCAACTCCGACTCTGACACTGACATGCGACTCTGACTCTGACATGTGACTCTGAGTCTGATTCTGACATGCGACTCTGACTCTGACATGCGACTCTGACTCTGACTCTGACATGCGACTCTGAGTCTGACTCTGACTCTGACTCTGACATGCGACTCCGACTCCGACTCCGACTCCGACTCCGACTCTGACATGCGACTCTGACTCTGACATGCGACTCTGAGTCTGATTCTGACATGCGACTCTGAGTCTGACTCTGACATGCAACTCCGACTCCAACTCCGACTCTGACATGCGACTCTGACATGCGACTCTAACATGCGACTCTGAGTCTGACTCTGACATGCAACTCCGACTCCAACTCCGACTCCGACTCTGACACTGACATGCGACTCTGACTCTGACTCTGACATGCGACTCTGAGTCTGACTCTGACATGCGACTCCGACTCTGACACTGACATGTGACTCTGAGTCTGACTCTGACATGCGACTCTGAGTCTGATTCTGACATGCGACTCTGAGTCTGACTCTGACATGCGACTCCGACTCCAACTCCGACTCTGACACTGACATGCGACTCTGACTCTGACATGCGACTCTGAGTCTGACTCTGACATGCGACTCTGACTCTGACTCTGACATGCGACTCTGAGTCTGACTCTGACTCTGACTCTGACATGCGACTCCGACTCCGACTCCAACTCCGACTCTGACACTGACATGCGACTCTGACTCTGACATGCGACTCTGAGTCTGACTCTGACATGCGACTCTGAGTCTGACTCTGACATGCAACTCCGACACTGACATGCGACTCTGACTCTAACTCGCGACTCTGAGTCTGACTCTGACATGCGACTCTTAACATGCGACTCTGAGTCTGACTCTGAGTACGAGGATGTCCTAAAATGGACACCGTACTGTAGGCCCTTTTACTGCAGATGGGCCCATCGAAGGGCCTATTCACTCTTTGCAGAAAACATTCAACTACATCATAACAACATTGCTATGGCAATGCAGAGAGTCTTTAGTAACAATAAGGTTACAACAGTCTCTGCGCTAAGAGGTTAAAATTGTGTGCGCCCCTTCTGATTTTGATTTTACCACTTTTTCTACATGATTTTAATCACAGTTCAATGTAATTCCATTGATATTGCTTAAAATATGAAACATATCCCCCCTTCTGGTTTTCCAACAAATCACACCCTGACTACCATGATGGCGACCCGGGTTCGATTCCGGCCCAGGTCATTTGCAGATCCTTCCCCGTCTCTCCTCCACTGTCCTGTCAAAAACAAAGGTACAAAAAGCCCTAAAACATAAGATTATGCTTTGTTTTGTCAGGAAGGAGTTCTTGGTCTCCCTCTTCACCTACACAGAAGGTTGCAACACAGGACACACGCTGGTGATCAGCCGTCTGCACGTGCTCACTTTCTCTTTTCACCACTACGAAAGTGGAACCCAAGAATTGCATTTACCAAGAATCCCATTTCTTTCACACACCCTGTGTATGGCTTTCTAATTCTGTGAACTCAAAAGAAGAAGAATCAGCTTTGTTCTCTGCATTATTTCGTAATGCAGGTCAGACCGACCACCTTTTTTGGCCATTTACTGGTCATTAAGAGTTTGCTAAACATTTCACATCAGTGAAAGGCCTATTTTGTGCAAATAGACAGTTGGATGTGCATGTGCATCAACTGCTCTTGGTGTGAAAGTCTATGTGTGTGTGTGCGTGTGCGTGTGTGTGCACGCTTGTGTGTTTATTCATACAGAGTGCCATTTCAAGGAACCCCATTAATTTACCTTCTCCGCAGAGTAACGCTAACTGAAAAAAAGTCAGTGCCAGTAAAATCCCAAGAGTGTGAATAAATATGGCAAGGGTTACTGTAACGCTGACCTGAATTGGCAGAGGGACTTAACGGCATAACCCAGAATCTATAAAAGGAAGAAGGTGGTTTACATGCAGTAATACTAAGTTCCTCATTGCATTGCGGTTGATGTAACCATATGAATGTACAGTACTACTACCACAAACTACTCTGGGTGCTAGTAGTAATACAATACAATACAGTACAGTATATACATGTTCAATGATGTTAGCATTATTTAATTAGTGTTTTTGCATAATTAGCATTATTGTGGTTTCCCTGCCAGTCATTTGACACAAGGATCATACCGGTAATCATAATGTGTCAGCCCTGCCGTGGCCAACCGGTAGGGCACTCGTCTACCATGCGGCCGACCCGGGTTCGATTCCCGGCCCGGGACATTTGGAGACCCCTCCCCATCTCTCTCCCCATTCACTTCCTGTCCACCTCTGAAACTGTCCTGTTTAAAAAAGTTGTAAAAGACCCAAAAAAAATCATAACGTGTTTTTGGGCTGGTAAAAACATTTAACTGACTTCATCTTATTCATAATTCATAACTATAAATATATTTATAATTTACAACTGAATATTAAAAAAGTAATAATAATAATTATACCAGTTATAAAATACTAATTAATTGAAATGATGCCTGATATTTTCTTATCTGTTATTACCTCACTAAAGTAATAAGACAATGTTCAGAGCTTAAAAAAGGGAACCCACTTGAATATTCAGTGCATTTGGGGGAAAAAAAACAGCTGCACCCCACCTTCCCTCCCTTGGCGTGGGTGACCAAGTAATAATGATGACTAAGTGGGTTCCCCAAGAGCACTTCCTCCTCTGTATTGCTTTATAAGCACCAGAGTTTGAAACCTGAGGGACATCCAGCAGAGAGAGAGACCCACCCATCTATCAACAGAAGGCACCCGAGACTTCAGCTGAGCTCATCAACAACCACCACCACCACCACCACCATCACCACACCATGGCCCTCCACTCGCACACTCTGCTGGCGGCTGCTGTTTTGTTCTGTGGCTTAGCTTTCACTCTTGGTGAGTCATTTGATCCATTTCGCACACATTTGTGTCATCATGAAATGCACTGAAAGTGGCTCACCTTTTGACACTGACCTGACCAGCAATATAATAATATTACATTTTGACTTAATGTATTTGTCATGCCATGTTTAAATCTGTGTTTTGTTGTCTTTTATTCTGAATGGCTTTAGATGAATGTGTGTAATGTCTGTTGTGTGTAAATATTACTATGTACTGTATGCATTTGTACAAACTTGTGATGTGCGTGCGTGTGTTTTCAGCTCTGCCGGGCGATATGCCACGATGGTGCCGCTGCCCCCGCACCACCGGCAGCTTCATCAGCCCCAGGCACTACAAGAAGCTGGAGATCATCACCCCAGGGGCCTACTGCCGCCAGACTGAGATCATGTACGTACAGTACTAGTAGCTCCCACACCGCCTGATGCCTACTGTACACACAGTCAAATGCAATGCAACATTATACGATTTTCATTATCAAACTTTTCTCTCTCACTATTTGTTTTTCTTTTTTACCAACACCAGTTTCAACTTGTCTTTCAGCAGTTGTGCTTTTGGCTTCAATTTTGTGATGGGCAAAACAGAGTCATTAGTTACAATCTAGTGCCAGATATTCCAAAGGACCATGTTTTACTGTCCAATTTAAGCAGGTGATCATTCAACCAGCCAATCACGTGGCTTACCTGGACAGATACAGCCAAGTCATTTGGAATACGTGGTACTCGATTGTAACTACTGAATCCATTTTTCCCATCACAGTGTACAGTAGAACATTATGAAGGCTGTACATATCATGTATCCTTAACTTCCATTACCTAGTCAGGGACATGGATCCAAATGCCTCATTTTTCAGCACAGTATAACTTGATAAACGACTATAGATGTATAATTGTACTCATTATACATTTGCCGTAATAATGTTATGGTATAGTAAGATTATGCTTTATTGTATTGTATCTTATCGTATTATACGTTTTAGCTCACGGTACTACTGATTAAATGATTAAACTCTACTCGCTATAGTACCAACATACTGTCTAACATACTGTCCAACACATTGCATTGTATATTGCAGTGAATGTTAATCAGATGTAAATGTATCAGTATAACATTACATACTTTCTGTCTTCTGTTTTAGAATCACCCTGAAAAGTAACAAGACGGTCTGTGTAGCACCTGAAACTGACTGGATCAACAAAGTTATCCGCATGATGCAAAGGTACAAGTCGTTTCAAAAGACAAGGTTATATCATACATACATTGTAATGAATGTAAACACAGCATTCAGTGATTTATTTGCATCATTGTGATTTCATTTACCAGAAAGGAAGATGCCAGAAGCACTGAGAGATCTCCAATTACCTTGGCTGAGGATGGAGGCGAAAGACTTTGATGCACTGTTGACTGCCACACCGCAATAGGAAATGAATCCATGCAAAACAAGAAACATATTAAGTTAATATGTAATGTTTATGTTTTGTAGAGGACATAGTATATGTTTATTTTTTATTTTTATCTTTTGCATTACATGTTTTGATACACATATCATGTGAAAACCTGTTCTGAATTGTGAAAGAAAATAAATAAACTTAAGGAATTACCACTTAACAGTTTAATGCAGTGTCCTATGTAGTAAAACGATGAAGAAGTAAGACTTTATGAAAGCCGAAAATTATTGAGAGAAAAACAGAGACTCTCTCTCTCTCTCAACCAAACACCATGCTGTGTAGTTATATTTTGGTTTTCAGTGTCAGCACTTCTGTCAGGAAAGGAAATGTGCATGGGCCATGGCCAGTTTGAGGATGGGTGTAAAACATGTATGCAAGTTTCAGCTTTCTTCGAAATGTACGCTTTCCCTTTCTCACACAAACAACATTTAAATGGATGTTAGGCTGCAGTTACTCAAAGGTTAACGCAGAGAGAGTAGAGAGAGAGGTTCCATTGGCCCATTGTTTCCGGGTTCTATTATTGCAAGGGGGGGGGGGGCCCCCTTTTAGGCAGACCTAGGCAGACCTAAGGACTGTTCTATTCAATGCATGTATTATGACACGCCCCTTTAGGCAGACCGGAACCTGGTCATGTTAGGTGTCCAAAGCAACCTATTACATTGGCATATCTCTATATACTTAAAGAATCTCTGGTTAACGTGTACACCGGCCCAGCCGTGCTTCAAAACGGCTGGGCACTCGACTGCTACACTGGCGACCCAGGTTCAATTCCGGCCCGAGGTCATTTGCCAAACCTTCCACATCTCTCTCTCCCCACTAATTTCCTTTCATAAGGCAGAAAAGAGCCCAGAAAAAATACTTTAAAAGGTTAACATCTACACCATTGCTATCCACAGACAAGCAGCACCTCTTCTTTATGTGTTAGCCAATCCATAACACACCCTTGCCAAGTTAGTGGCTCCTGCCTCCACATTTTACTGGCTATTTCCAGATTATATCTAAAGTGAGATAGCCTGGGAGCCGTCTGTTCCGATGATGTCAATCTCAGACCCGGGGACCAAATCTGGTCCGCGGAGAACTTTTACTTGGCCCGTAAGGTCATTTCAAATGTGTATTACAGTTGGCCCACAAACACCATTAATGCATAGGGTAACAAGACTTGAAATCTGGTGCGTCCCAGAAATATGAGTGGGCCCAGGCCACAGTCATGCAACAGAATATGTGCAGGGACATTTGAATGACCATATGTGATGGGAAAGAAGAGAGTGTGTGTGAAATTTACTATGATGCATGCATGCATGCACAATTGTAGTCCATTTTTAAGAATAAACTTTAAGTTCGGCCTGCGACCTTATTCCAAATGATGATTTTGCCCTCTGTCAATTTGAGTTTGACACCTCTGGTCTATTAAATTCCTTAAAGGGAATGTTGACCAAAACTATTTAAAATACAGTCTAAAACTTGATTGAAAGCTGGGTTCGCATCTGGTGTTGACAAGACAGATCTGTTAACGAAACTATGAGCTTTCATTTGTCTAATGCCATGGATTGCCATCTCTGCCCAGTCTGTGGTTTGTTTCCTCAGACATACTGTCTGTCAGATTGGAATGGTCGTGTAAAACCGCATGGAATTTCCCAGGCTACCTTCCTCTACATATCATTAGTGGGATTAACACCTGTTTTTATTTTTTATTCTTATTTTATTAAGGATTACCATTAGCTTGTGCCATAGCAGTTCGCTAGTCTTCCTGGGGTCCTAATTAAAAATACATTATAACATTTCAGATTAAAACCAAACAAATACTGTAGCTATACATTGCAAAATGACATGTGTTTTAAAGGTCCAGATAAATTAAAATACATGAACAAAATACATGTCTGTTATCCACAGACAACTAAAATACCGTGCAAAACTAAAATACCATGAAATTATATAGTAGAAATCCTACGTGTAGTGTTGCTAAGAGTGTGTTGAACATTTTGGAATTAAGTGAAGACCAGTAGAGTTCCACAAAAGATGTTATGCAGAGGAATGTATTTACACATTTGAAAAGTGTTTATTGTAAAATTTAAAACTGTGTGCAAAGCATGTGTTTGTGCTTGTAATTTTGCAAACCCAGTCAGTCATTTGATAGGACTTAATTGGTTAGTTTTTTTAAGCATTCACAAAAAATGCAATAAGCCTACTCCAATATTTGGAAATAATAGTTTGCCTATTTTCTAAATTCAGATGTAAAAAGTCCACAGTTGGACTAACATCGATTTAGCAAGCGATTATGCAACTTAAACATTTCCACCCTTTCTGTTTATTTAAGTTTCTATTCAAGTGTGAACTTTCTACTTCCTCTGCAATGAAACTGAAATAGATGCCATTTGGTTGGCATCACTTTGTGCCCTTGAAAAATGTTGCATGTGGGCATGTGAGTTAGAGACAGTGCTAGTAAACAACATTTAGCATTTGGAACATTTGAGACACTACAGAAGCAATTCTTTGTTTGGTTACATTATGATCCATTAACACTACATAGGCCCGTCGGTTCTCCACGGCTTAGGGAACAATTGCAAAGGCAGACATCACTGCAAGATGTGCTAGGATGCATTGTGTTAACATTCCTTACAGGCTGTGCATTGGGACCCAGGTTCAACTCCGATCATATTGGGCCAACCCTACTCCTCACTTTGCTATCAATGAATGCAAATTCAAATAGCATAATATAATTGTCATAACACCACTGTAAAGTTTAAACCCACACTATTAAAAGACATGTAGACTGTTGAGCAAACCAATGTCGCTTCTCTTCTAAATGCAGTCATGATTTCCAAAGTCTAAAACATTTTGACAAGTGATGAAAAATGGACTTCCATTAGCCTACCCAGCAGCTGGCTGCAGGAAATCTGTGATCATTACTACCTTGTCATAATGAAACAGCTTGGGCACCAGCGCTGTCTGCACTTGTGGACTAGCGGAAGCCATACTACTGCCTCTGACAACCCCATAGTGGTTTCATGTGTAGTGCTGATTCCAAATACAGTATAGGCCTACTGTATATACATGTATATATTTTTGTCCCAGTCTGATTCTAAATTGATGACAACGAAAACAACAAACAAGCAAACAAATACAATCAAACGACCTGTCATAATGAAACAGCTTGGTCAGCCACTAACAGGCTCTGTCTGTACTTGTGAAAGCCATGCTACAGCCTCTGACACCCCCATAGTGGTTTCCATGGTGCACTAACCAAACCTCGTCTCGAGGGATGCTGCACACCAACAGAGAACAGACACTCATTTACGCCAAACCACACTGAGTCATTAGGAGAGACATGATCATGGAGAGGCAACATGCAACAACCAAACTCTAGGTCCCTAGGGGTTACTAAAGTGGAAGCCCATTCGGGAAACTCCAACTCCCATTGTCATTGTGACACAGCACTCCACAGCACACAACGAAATTACATTTATGCCTCACTGGTGCAAGGGGGCAGCCCTCAATGGCGCCCCAAGGGAGCAGTGCGGTGGGACGGTACCATGCTCAGGGTACTTCAGTCATGGAGGAGGATGGTGTAGAACCGGCAACCTTTGGGCTACAAGTCTGACTCTGACGCCCTAGCCGCTTACCCATGACTGCCCACAAGAGTAGAGTATCATTTATTGTCCCGAGGGGTTACCAGCTGCCTTGATGTGTTTCTGTGTGGTAAAACTGTTCATTGACTCCTTCATAAAGGCCAAAAAAATGCTCAAGATATTTTTCAAATTTGACTGTAATGCTGAAACAACATGAAAAGTGAACCAATTCTGAATTCAGTAATCATAGGCTTTTAATTGTTGCACTATGCCAATGTCAAGCGAAAAAAACATGGTCATGTAGGCAGGACTGCCAATAAGACAATGCATGCCACAAGAAAGAAAATGCCACTCTTTTTTATTCCAGTTATTGTGTGATTCATGGGACAACATACGCAAAGGAAATTTCACTTTGACACAATGAAAAAGTATCCAGTGTACAGTTTATCAAGTCAAGTCAAGTCAAGTCAAGTAGGTTTTATTGTCAATTTCTTTACATGCACTGGTCATACAAAGAATTTGAAATTACATTTCTTGCTTTCCCATACAGACATAGACTAATCTAGGTAAGGACATAGACAGTATAGACATAGACAGTACTTATACATGGACTTAAGACAGTATGGACATAGACAGTGCTCATACAGACATTTAAAGTGCAAGACTGGACAACAGAAGACTTGTAGAGGACATACATTAAGAGGTATTGTTGTGCTTTTTGTGCTTTTCCTAAAAAAGTCCTTTATAGCGTTCTACACATGGTAATAGTAGCATTTTGAAGAAAAATAAATATTAAAAAGGTTTGTCAAGTACACCAGCAGCAGTGTGTGTGTGTGTGTGTGTGTGTGTGTGTGTGTGTGTGTGTGTGTGTGTGTGTGTGTGTGTGTGTGTGTGTGTGTGTGTGTGTGTGTGTGTGTGTGTGTGTGTGTGTGTGTGTGTATGTGTTTAGTGCAGGTAGAATACAGTAGCACTTCAATGTATTGTTCAATCAAAATGGTTTAAAATACAGCTATTAATGTCTCAAAAGCGAGTACGCTCCTACAGTATATCAAAATGATTGAATTCCATACACAGTAAATTCTGCAGTGCTCATTTAACACTTAGAGAGTTGATTTGACATAATTTGGACTCATATGAACTCTTTAAGTGTCGAATTAACACCACAACATTTACTGTGATAGAATGGATCATGATCTGTTTCAGTACTCACAGTACATGTTGACATGCATGTTTCTTTTGGTCAACTTCAGCTTCATGTTCACAGCTTCACCACCATGCTTGACTGCATCTAAAGCAAATTTGTTTATATTTCCTCTTTAACACACGGAGGAAATGGATGGCTGGAACCATGTTCTGTGGTCTGATGACACTAAGATATATTTTTGTTTGTTTAAGATGGTGTCAAGCACGTGTGGTGGTAACAAATAATAATGTGTAATTTGTTTTTTGGAATGTCATGACAGAGAAACAACATGTTTACATTCCAAAACCTGAATGACATATCATGTGTATCATTAATATTCCTGATATGTGTCATGCCATGTCCTTCTTAGGACGGCTACATGACACTCTTATGTAAACCGTATCAAATAAAGTGATGTCCAGCATTTTAGAACTTTTTAGTTCTGTTGTCATCCCTATCAGTATCAACACAAAGGGGAACGTCAAACATCTATAGAAGGTATAGGCCTAACCTCAAACTCTCAGTTGCATGTGATTTAGTTTGCCAGCTGTGGTAGGTTTGAAGACAAATTATGCCAGCTTGTGGAGTGCTGATGCCACGGATGTTGGCATCCTCTGACTCATATGTTTGAATACTGTATTCAAGCAAGCGTAGACACCTTTTTTTTTGTGAAACTGACTGTGATGATTTGGAACATTTGCATGTCACCAGGGCAGCTTACGGGAAGGACACCACTGCTTTATACTGTAAGTGCCACACAATGGCAAGAAGGGAAATCACACATACTGTACTAACATGGGCCAATAACCACCTTTTTTAACAGATGAAATAACTACACTGACTTCTCCGAATAGCCCTTGGTTGAGTACACACACTCCTGGTTTTAAGAAATCACTGTTCACGTCAGCACAGGTGTTCCTGCACTTCAAAGCATTTATTTTGTGAGCTGACCAATCAAATTTATTTGCTGAAAATCCACAGCATTTGGACAAGCATGTCAGTAACATTAGGATTAGCAAAACAGTTGCAAGACAACGCATTCAAGGTTGTGACTTAAATTCCATGAGGACAATGGCCAGTCTCCAGACAGTCTTCACTGAATAAGAGCTATAAACAAAACAGACAAACTGTGACAAGCTCGTTCACAGTTAACACAATTTCAGCTAATTGTTTTTCCCTTTAATATTTCTATTTGTTTTCTGTAGTTTGTTTGTGTAATAAAAAATTCTGCATGATGGAGAAGAGTGTGCAGTATCTTGCCCTCTGAAGATTGTGGAACCTTTACCTTTCTGTTCAGGATTCCCCGAAAGAGTCTTGCAGACCTGATTACCCCAACAGTTCTCTTTTTCTGGAATAGGGCCCTAACCGAGTACTTGTGTTGTCTGGCCATTTCTATTTTCAAATGTGCTGATCAGTGTTTTGGACACACAACAGCACTAGGGTAAATGCAGTCCATTTCAGGGAAGTTGCACAATTTTCTAAAGTGGTCAATAGCACTGAAAACTACTGACGGATGAAAATTGTTAGATTCCCCTATTGTCAAACTCATATTGACAGAGGGCCAAATCATCATCTGGAATGAAGTTGCAGAACGGGCCAAACTTTATTTTTTAAAAATGGACTAAATTGTGCGGCATGCATGCACTTAATATTACTCATACTTAAATTTCACACACACTCTTCCTCATCATATGGTAGTTAAAATGTTCCTCCACATATTCTGTAGCATATGACTGTGGTCCACTGATATTCCTGTGATGCCCCACATTTAAAGTCCTGTCAGGCTATGCATTAATGGTGTAGGTGGGCCAACTGTAATACACATTTGAAATGATCTCGCGAGCCAAGTGCATGACTCCGCAAGCCAGATTTGGCCCCCGGGTCTGAGTTTGATATCACTGTTCTATTGCATCTAGTACTTTTGCAACATTGGTAATGGTAATAAAATCACAATGATACCAAACACATCTAGTATTTATTGTATCATGTCTAACTCTTGACATGACAAGACTTGAAATTCTGTAGGTCATCTTGTTCGTTACTTGATTGTTGTTTAATGTCAGAGTGCCATTTGCAGAAAAAAAAACAGAAGTTGGGATGTGTTTCATATTCACATTAAACCGATTAAAATCCTTTATTAAAACGAGAAGGGGGCAATCCCACCCATCCCACCCTATAAATCACACCCTGTTTATTATAAACACATAAGACACTAGTCTTACTTACACTAGTCCTAAATCTGTCATACTGAATTTCAAACAAGTTATTTTACCCAGGAGATCAGTTTCATTTTGTGAGGTGCATTGCTTCTTTGTGCATTGTTGTCGTCACTCTCGCTGACCACAGAAGACAGGCTCAGTACATTACATTACGTTACTTTATGCTCTCGCTGACCACAGAAGACTCAGTACAGGCTCAGTACATTACATTACGTTACTTTATGCTCCACTTAGCTGATGCTTTTATCCAAAGCAATGAAGTTATTTCTCTCCAGGGTTTTGGCTGGTTACAGTCCCTGGAGCAGTATGGAGTTGGATGCCTGGATCAAGGGCACTAGGCCATGGATGGAGGTGTGGGGAGAGGTAAGGGTGGGATTTAAAAACTGTTTATTTAACATGTGAGTGTGCGGCACTTCTCTCCTCCTACAAGGGTGGGATTTAAACCTGCAACCCTCTGGTCTTCAGACCACCTCCCTAACCATTAGGCCACGGCTGGAACCTCACACATCTGAAACGTATTTCTTCAGGTTGTATTCGACAGCTGTCATCAGTGGGTGAAATGTGAAACATGCATAGACGACAAGTCTAGCTGCTCCAGCTATACTGCCATGTGTAGGAGTGTGAATGCATTGCAAGCTCAGACCACAAAGTTAATAAATAAATAAATCAATCAATCAATCAACCAACCTCCACAGCCCTCACAGTCGTGAGAAAAGTGCAGGTGCAGCTTTTGGAGGGAAGTCAAGAAAGACAAGCCTACTTATAACAGTAGCCTGATAAACTAGCCTAAATGTGACATTAAATGTGTAATTTAATCTGGCCCCGATGAATGACACATCTGAAGATTGTTGATGGAAAAACAACCCATTGTTTTTCAAACTGTATCTGTGCCTATTGGCCAACGCTTTGTCGTCACTCCCTCAAAACCCTGTCCGCTTTGCATCCAAAGATTCAAAACAAATCAAAACGATTCTCCTGCGCTGTGATTTGGTCAGCCAGATGCAGGGCATTGAGATATTGTCCGAGGCTAGACCCACTCGCAGGCAAACATACTTTTGTGCACTGGCGGGGTGGGGCTAGCCTACTTAGCTATATAATCATGGCCCTAAATAAAACCCAGCCAACTGGCCAAATGCTGCTGAAATATCAGTTACAAATTACTATCGATTTTGACCCATTAGTGAGTGTTTTGCTATTGAGATTAATATCTACATGCCATTTTGGCTGGTCTTGAAAAGGCTTAATTTAGAGCTCTGGTTATATAATGGAGAACACATTCGTTAATGATTTGAGACAGTATTGAACTAAAAGGTTACTTTGCCATGTGCGAGGCGAGAAAATTCTTTCAACGAAACAATGTTGTTGTCTTTAAAAACAACACGTCTGCTTTCAAAAAAAGACAAAACTGTTGACATAAACACACATCAGCACTCTTTCACACAAAGGCAGCTTCTCTCTGTTTGAATCACTACTATTTATGGCTTATCTCTAACTTCTACACCACAGTACTATATAATAGATGTATCTGTCAACACTAATTTCTGGTCATGTTCATTTTGTCTACCTCAACTCACAGACTATGTTTTTTGCACATTTGTCAACCCCAACTCACAGATTATGTTTCTACACACTTGCCTTTTTATTTTTCTGTGGTCTTTATTTTTTCCCTCCCTGACTATTACCTGTGTTATATGTGTCTTGGAATGTTCAAGTCCATGTGGGCATTATGTGTATTTATTTATGTAAACTACTTAACACCTTAATTTCCCCCTGGGAATCAGGCTTTGAACCCAATGAACTTGTTGCTTGCAGTCCAGGGATATGCCAAGTTACGACATTCACAATGTTTACATGTTTTTAAATTCTTAATTAATAATTCAGAATTAAACAGTTCTGTTGAGTTTGTGTTAAAAACTAAAACACTTAAATAAAGAAATGTTTGAAAAAAAAAAGTTCCCTCGAGTTTACTTTGATCTTTACTTTAATTCGGAATTAAGAGGTGTTTACATGACATTTTAAAGGCGGGATTAAGCTTTATTCAGAATACAATGGAGTTAATTCCGAATTAAATGTCTCATGTACACGTAGCCATTGTCCACTGTCCTCACTCAGCAGGCAGGTGACTGGGTTGAGGTGACATGTGACACACTGTGCCGAGGCTACAGGGGCGGAAGAGCAGCACAGACCTCCACGATGGGACACGGAGGGCTTATGGTCACTCAGTGAAGACAGGCGAGCAAAGAGAGCACTGATGATGGCAGAAACCCGAATAGAAACGTCTGTGTAGGCCTACTACGTAACAGTCTGCTGTACTCTGCTCTAAGAAAAATAAAAAATAAACTCCTTGTGATTGACCTCAGTGTCTTGATTTAGTGTGCAAACTTGCTCCCACATTGAACTCAGTAAAGACTCAAAAGGAACATGTCGAACACGTACCATATCTGTGGTGCAGGGGTATGAAAAAAGTACCTACTGTATAAGTAAAAAAGTAAAGTGATGAGTTAGGCCTACTCAGTGAAGTCACTTGTATTCGAATGTTTTTTACTTAACTCTTCCTTTTTAGGTGGTAGGACTTTACCTTCATTTCAAATTATTTCATTTATTTATTTATTTTCCGGACAATCCGAGACACCAGAACATCCAGATAAGTTTTTTTTTTCCACAAAGCTATCATACAAGTGGAGTGAGTGACTGATCTTTACAATATCCAAGCATCATACCGTCAGTGGATATCCTAAATGAATGACAGTTGACTATGAAATAAGCTGCAAGGGAAAAAAGGAAGCACACAACAGAGCACGTTTTTTTCCTTAAACAAAGACAATTTTATTGCCTTTATGACAGGGGGACAGAGAGCCACATTGTCCTTGCAGTGTCATCCATAGCTTTGATCATTCAAAACAACATTCGTGAGCAGTGTATAAAACCCCAGCACCTGCTAACACTTAAGAAAAGGGTTCATATGTTAGCCACTCAAACATGCCTTACTACTGTTTTTATAAGTGAGTTATAAGACATGTGTTAAGCAAATGCAAAGGCCTCCTAGGTCCTCATTATGATTATATCAACAACAAAGTCCTTATTGACAATGAACAAGAAATGTGTGAATAACTCACACTTACAAAATATTGATTTTGCTTAATTCATGTCTTATAAGTGACTTACACACGTAGATATTTAGGCATGCATCACTGGCTAACATGTCAAACCTATTCTTAAGTGTTACCCAGTGCTTTCATCAGGATCCTGCACATATGGGTTCACACTGACAGTGAAAAGGACAGGGTTAGTGTTCAGGGTGCGAAAGCCTCAATAACACTGGCTTCGACAAAATCTGACACTGTGCACTGCACTTACAACATTTTATTAGTTTTGATTACCATGTTCTGTTCTTCTTCTTTCAACTCAACACTCTACGTTGGCATCAAACAAACAAAAAAATCGTCTGTGGATTCTGATATTTTTTTTGTCAATTAGGTTGAATTGAAAGTAGCTGAATCAAAACTAATAAATTGCAGGACATGCAGTAGTCCACACTTTGTTTAAAAAGAAAAAAAGGGCCCAGGTAAAAGCTTAAGGTCTGAAGCTGGTGGCTGGTAGCTGGTGTGCGGGCCCATTGGCTCTTGTCAATAATTCAGCTCAGCACCATAGTGTGCCAGGGACTGGGCCAGTGGGTCTGTGGCCAAGAGCTAGTGTGGCCACGGCAACAGGAATCAGCAAATCACTGTGTATAAAACACTGACTCACGTTATCTCGTTGTAGGCTAAAAGGTGCTACATGAAATGATTGGTGATCCATGCACTGGTGATTTGGTGATCAAATTCATTTCACCAAAACACTATAAAGCGTTGTCCACCTTTTTCAGGAGGAGAGACAACAACGTTGTATGTTGGTTGAAACATCATTGCCAGCGAAACCATTATTTTAATTCAACTTTTTTTTTCTTCTAAAATCCTGTCAACATATCAGAGCGATTTTATGATACTTTGCTGTACTGCATCTTGTCTTCCATATAGCACCTTGTAGTGTACCTTTTCATTGTTGGAAAGACAAAGACTTCCACAGATTCCTACACCAGTTATTGCACTGAGCTGAGGAGACAACAGAGACAAACACACACCGATTAGGCTACTTCATAAGCTTTTGGTGATGAAAGCTGTGCTTCAGATCAACAGTCAAATATTTATAATTTCTGCTTGCTTACTTGTTATTATTATTATTAGTGTGTGTTTGTGTGCACAAAGTCCTTTGTCAAATGTTGGAAAAAACAAAAGGCAGAAAAAGTTTGAAACTGACTTCGGTTGCAGTGTCCCATGTTTGCCTGTTGGAGGCACTAGCTTGCCAACATGATTAACCAGTACACAGTGAGGAGAGTGGAGCACATGTGGTGATGTTGATGCCATAGGTAGCTGTCTTTTTTTTTTTTTAAACCCCAACCAGATCCACATGGAAAAGGTACAAAAATAAACTGTGATCTTTTAAGTCCACCGACTCTGGAGTTCATAAAAATAAAACATCGGAAAAACAAAACGAAAAAAGACAATACGAGCAAAACTATGTGTCCTTCGTCAGGCCAACAGCTGGGATGAAGCCTGAAACACTTTATTGCGTCTCCATTTGATAAGCGGCCACCATGAGCTGATCTTGGAAAATGTCCACCACTGACGTTGGGGATTTTTAAAAAGACAAGCAATAAAACGAAACAAAAAACAAGAAGAGATTGCGCTCTCTGGAGAAATTAAGGACAATGTTCCACGTACTTCTCCAGTCAGCGTGAAGACTCATGTCCATTGGTGAAGCTAGAGGGGCAATGACAAACTTGCATATGGGAAGAAGGGGGGTACAGTAAGGAGAGAGAGAGAGAGGGTACAAGGGGAGCCCATCAGGTAAGAGAACATAAAAGCTGGCGTTTGCTTTGTGGGGGGATCTGTGGAATCTATTGGCAGCAGAGGTCATGATAGGAAGGAAGGCCATGATGGTGATAATGATGGTGATGGTGGATAGTGGTGACTTTAAGATGGACATCTGAATTGCAATGTGACCCCATGGGAGGATGCAGCTGGCAGTGGAGCATCTTGTCGGCCTGGCGGGCTGGCTGGCTCCAAGTAAAGGAGGCCACGAACCGACAGACCGCTCGCTGCTGGTACTGGGTGGGAGAGGTGAAGAGAGGAGAGGAGAGGAGAGGAGAGGAGAGGAGAGGAGAGGTGAAGAGAGGAGAGGAGAGGAGAGGAGAGGAGAGGAGAGGAGAGGAGAGGAGAGGAAGAGGGCACATGGGGGAGTGGGGGTGGGTGTAGGGCTGGCCCGGACTGGGCCGGACTGGGTTGGGCTGGGCTAGGCTGACCCAGGCTGGGCTCTCGGCTCTGCTGGAGTTTGGCTGGCTGGCTGGCTTCTGGATTTGGCGGCCTAGTCTTTGAGCTTCTGAGAGTCAGTGGCAGCACTGCTGTTGAGAAGACAGTACAAACTACTGGGCACAAGTCTGGACACAAGGCAGGCAGGCAAAACACCCTTCACCCAGCCAGACCCACAAGTACACAGGTATGGGGGGTGGGCTGGGGTGAGGGCGTTTGTCACGAACGACTAAATGGTCTCCATGTATGCCAAAAAGCTACTGAACACATCGGTACAAAAAGTGCACATGCTGTTTCATGTCTGTGAGGTGTTACACCTCTAGGTCAGATTTCAAAAGGTTAGTGGACACGATGGCGATTCAATAGTTTGGGTAAGGTTTAATTTCATCGTTGATTATATAATTATGCCATTAAGTACACAAGGTGCAGCCAAGCCAACCTGAGGCACATCTGATTCAAGGTTATGAATATGGTGCTTTATATTTTCCAGAGCACACTTCCCACGATGCACACTGACTAATGACTCATTGACTAATTCAGCTACTTCATGTACAATCTCACACTCACATGCTGTTAGGCTAAGATGCACAACTTCTGTCCTACTCAGAGGTGGACATGCTGAGTTCAGGAAGTAATAAGTCCACAATGTACTTGTTCCAGTCAATTCATTCAACCAATTGATCCAAGCAGCCGTCTTCAGAACAAATAGCAAGACTTTCAGTCAAAAGACTTAAGTACTAAACAGTAGAAAGGAGAGTCACCGGAGCATCTCATCTTGTGTAAAGCAGTGCCCAAATTAACATATTGACGTCAATACGTCTTCATCAGAGTCAAGAAGCTATTTCAGAGTCAAAAAGCTGTCGTTTTTGACTGATGAAGACATGTGCTTTGATTTAGAGCTGAACGTTTCAACACCAACATCTGAGATGCTCTGGTGACTCTTCTTCCTTGTTTGAGCTTAGTTCTTTCCCGTGACACACCACCAGAGAGTGAAGCACCGGAGCACGGAGGATGCCTTACTTTTCTGAAGTTGTAGGCATCTCGTCTACTTTTTTGGGTTGAAGATGTTTTGTCTCTCACTAAACCAAACTACTTTTGACTATGATGGCCTTGGCTTTTGACTAATGATCACTGGGATGCAAGACATTTACTTTCTCATTCCAGTTAGCCTCTGATTGACTTGGTTATACTCTATGTTCTGATGGCGTGCATGCATGCTAATGAGAGCTATGCCACACATCAGGTTTCACAAGCAGTCCAGGTGCAAGTTAGGAATTAATTTAATCACAAACACAATGGCACTCCTTCACTGGGCCACGCACAACGCTATATGCCACAAGCAAATATAAATCGGACATAATACACATAGATTGATCTTGGAGCAGATGGGAGTGGAAAGGGCAGTGAAAGGTTTGGTGAGGGAAGAACCACGTCCCCACTCTACTTAATGGAGAGGGGGCTATTCAGAGTACAAAATTAAACTTTTCCTCTGCGAGTTTGAGTCCTGCGGTTAGCCCGTTATGAATGCAAATCATGCATGCTATCTTGCCATATAGTTCTGCGCCTGAGCTGACTCTTGTGACCTTTAAGATTTGCGTCTGCTCTGGAGACTTTCAAGTTGCGGGTGGGGGGGTGGTAAGAAAGGGCACCACATAAGGCTCCTGCAGTCACGTCAATAAATACGTAGGCGGGAGCCGCGAGGAGAGACTGCGTGTTTGAGGAGAGTGTTTGAGGATTCACACTTTCCGCTACAGAATGGACATGCTTTGCAGAGAATGGAAAACGGAACAGAGATCTTCTCATCGAGCAAAGGATCCACAGTGTTTGAGTAATGTGGCTGCTATAGTACCGTGGGCTTTGAGTTTGGATTTTCCAGCGTCAAACAAGTCAACTAAACTAATCTTTGACGTCAACAAGTTATAAGTTATGCAACCGGGGGGGGCTAGAAGATTGGGGGGGTGGGGATGATGTGTGCAAATCTATTCATCCTTAATACAGACTAGACTGTCAAAGTACATAGAGGTCCTTGTGCACAACCTTTCAGTTGTCCAGGTGCAGGTGTAAGGCAGGAAAACTTGATCAATGTAAAAAGTGCATTAAACACTGCACACTGGATACTGTTCTTTTTTTCTCTTTATCGAAGACGCACTACTAGGCAAAGCGCGTTGTTCGCTTCAAAAAAATAAAGAGAAAAAAAGAACAGTATCAAGTGTGCAGTGTTAAATGAAATTTTTACAGACTAGACAGTTTTTAACAAACACAGCACCAGAGAGTCACAGGGAGTGGGGGACTAAATGTCAGGAGAGGTGTGTTGTGCTTACTCAAACAAAGGACCCAAGTTTCAAATACCTAGAAAGTGGGTAACCACAATTGCAAACTTCAGCTCTGAACTGCAGGTTACGAAAGCGAAAGCTTATTTAAACGGCACACACCATAAAAAGCCAGTCCATGTTGTTTAAAAAAAAAAAAAAAAAAAACCCTTCAGGTGTTAATAGAATACAGTTGGCAGTTGAAGGAGATATTTGTCGGTCAGGCTAAATCGCAAACATTAGGTGAGAGAAATAACTTGTCTATTATAAGAAATGCTGACGTTGGATTATTTAATCACAAAAAATACTATATACAGCATCTCATTCGCCACAAATAATGAAATCTTTTAACCTAAACGAATACTACATAATAGCATAGGTGTTCCTAAACCACACTTCACATTATATTTACATTATATTTACGGACGGTATATATTTCACAAATGCTGTATACCATGATAAAGTGTTTGAAAAGGTGTTGTTAATGCCATGTCACGTCTGACAAAATGGAGGCATGAATTTGCTTGGTTCTATTGTGGGTAAGATCACCAAGGCATTTACAGTAGAGGCTGCCGATCTGTGCCCCATAGTAAATGAACAACACTGTACAATCATGAAGGGCTTAGTTGTCCACATTTCTATCGATGGGACAGATAACTTTGCAGACGAGTTTTATAGCCATCTGGAAAATGTCAGCATTTTGGGCAGCAGTGGAAACGAAAGTTAGTGTGCCATATATCTTTGTAACCTATTGGGTACTTTCAGCTTCCCATTTCCTTGTCTTGCTTGTGGTGTTTGCTGATACTACTTGTGGTAAAACTGAATGCTGTTTTCTGTGTTCTTGCCATTAAGCAAGACTTGTCATTTGGGGGGTGCGGGGGATGTTTTGAGATCCTTAGTGATGGTAAGACTTGAATGAGCACATGTGCCAAGCAAATAAAAAAAAACACAAGCCAAGCATTTGCAGGAAAAAAAAAGAAAAACCCTTAGCACAAGGTTCCAAAATGCAGCAACAACAGAGAAAGCGACAAACAAAATTAGCGGATTAATCATGAGGGTTGGGATCCTGTTTTAATCTTCTTGGCAACCACAGAAGAAAAAGTGCAGGGGATCATACTGTTAAGTACCAACATTTTGAGGTCATTCTTTTTTTTTTGGACATTCCACAAGTTAGAGATCACAAACATGTCATGAAACTCATTACTTCCACAGGCTTGGCAGTTGCCTCTGCTTAAAAAAACATTTTCCAATTCAATTTAATAAAAAAAAAAGAAACGAAAAGAAATGACGTGAACAGCAAAATTCATCAGGAAAACAGCGGGGATGGGGAAGGGGGAGACAATACGTAAAACGGTTAAAGGCTTTGACTGAATGCCAATGATTGCCACAATTCTGAAAATATATTATTATTACTATTATTATAAATCATTCAATCTGTGACTTCTATTAGTGAGTGGCTTGGTCACGTCCTTCAGTCTAGAAGGAAATAACAAGGGTTTATACAACTGTATAAACACAGTGTACAAATGTGCATGTATTCTTAAATTATATCAAGGACTGTCAGCTCGTATTCTCTTATGCTTAAAAATAACATGTCTGGTATGTGAGCGATCCCAACCCTAATTTGGTATCAAGCTTTTGATTATACTTTTTATTCTTTTCCAAATGGAAAAAAAGTTACAATCTTGTGCAAAGGTTGAAAGAAGTAAAAGGGGGGTAGCAAAGTAGACAAAAACACTTCGCTCCGCCCTAGAGTATGTAGTATGCGTGACTGAGTTTTATGATTGTTATGACTGTTCAGTGGGGGGCTTTGCATCAACAAAATGTAGTGATGGTTGGTTGAGTGTAGGGGGGTTGGGCGGGGAGTGAGGGTAAGGGTGACTATTAGGTAGGGTTGACTGGGAGGGAACTAGGGCTTGGGGTGTTTGAGTAAAGTGAAGTGGGTGGGGTGGGGTGGGTTTAGGGGTGGGGGTGCGGAGTGGGGGTGCGGAGGGGACCTGCGGTTGCTACCTGTGGACGGTCAGGTGTAGGCCGTTGAGGGGGGGCAGGGGGGGCTGCAGCTCCAGCTGGGCCAGGAGGGAGAAGTGGTCGGAGGGGATGTGGGGGTGCGGGCAGCCCGTGATGTTGTTGTCCACCATCCACTGGGTCTCCAGTGGGCCAAGCAGGCCCAGCACACTCATGTGGGTCTTGGTGAAGAAGATGTAGTCGATCACACCCTGCAGCGGTGCCACCACCATCATACACAGCAGAGAGAGAGAGAGGGGGGGGGGGGGAGGCAGAGAGAGAGAGACAGAGAGAGATAGAGAGAGAGACAGAGACAGGTATATTTTGAGATATAAACATTTACAATAAGGTTGTTATAAAATCACTCCATGGTGGCTAGCCAGGGTCAAGCCATACATACATTAATCAACAAATACATTCATCTACAGGAGAAAGCTGAAGTGCAGTTCCTCATTGGATTGGATGGATGAGGAGGAGAGGAAGAGAGGGAGTTGGGGTGGGGTAGAGAGAGAGAGAGAGAGGAGAGAGAGAGAGAGAGAGAGAGAGAGAGAGAGAGAGAGAGAGAGAGAGAGAGAGAGAGAGAGAGAGAGAGAGAGAGAGAGAGATTCTGATTATTACTACTGACTAAGCAAACCATGGACACTATGAATACATTCGAGCGCATAATTTACTACATAATACATATTGAGGCAAGATGACTGTACCATAACTGTCACCAAGTTCAGTCATTTTAAAAATGGGCTTGAAAGGAAATAACAGATGGAAAACCAAATAAAAAAGGGTGGTGTGTACTTTGAAGTCGTAGGTATAGTGTGTGAATGTATATGTAGTGCGTACTAGTAGTAGTAGTAGTAGTAGTAGTAGTAGTAGTTGTAGTGGAGCATGTGTGTTTATGTGTGTCCCCGTGTGTACATTGAAGTTGTAGGTGTAATTTGTGACGGGTGTGTGTGTGTGTGTGTGTGAGAGAGAGAGTGTGTGTGTGCGTGCATGCGTGCACAAAAAGCGGATTCCACTAAAGTTGGGACACTTTGGTTTTGTGAATAAAATCAAAATGCTGGCATTTTCAAAAGCATCATGTACAGATAACATATCAATTGTTAAAGTCAAACAGAATTATTGCTTTGAGGTAATTATGTCGTCATTTAAAATTTCACCCTAGCAACAAATCCCAAAAAAAGTTGGGACAGGGCCAATAAAATGCTTTTTATATTGGATAAGACTAAACACAACACAAGGGATGAGACTGAACAGTTAAATACTTTGACTGATAGCATCATTTTATTCAAAAGTTTGATATTTTGATGTGCGTGATTTCAGCAGCTCAACTGATAGGTGTGTTCTTCAACTTGTTCACCTTTTTGTTATGCTTATTATGAGGCATATCCTGTCTGCAAGAAAACAATTTTGTGACCCGTTTACTCTTATGATGGAACCACACTGATGGAACATAGTAGAGATTGAAATTTGCCACGATTATGGGGCAATATCTAAAGGCGGTGCTCCAAAATATAATGCCTTGGTAGCTATGTATCCTGTTTAAAGTCTGTATATCATTCAACATTCATTTTAATGCTCTACATGAGTAAGAAGACCATAACCAAGGTACAAAGTACCTCTGCACCTCTTTACCATCATATATACTGTCATAAATCATACTGTCATAAATCAAGCTGAAGTATTTATTTTCTATATAACGTGGAGGGTGCATGACTCCATGATTTTAAAAAAATAAGAAAGTTTCATATGTCTCCTAGGTCCATCTAGAATGAGCTTCTCCGCATGCAACACTGTTTAATGTCTGCATCATGTGCATTAATCAAGTGTTGTGTGTTTATGGTCATTTTTTCGGGAGCTGACATTGTTGGAGTGTCATAGTTTGCTTATTGACGATGAGCATGTCATGATCTCATAACTCGTGCAATTATTACACAGAACTCTATATTACGGAAATAGGCCTTATATACCAGCAATTTTGATCATTCAATCTTTCTGTGTCATAGATAGGTAATAAGTCCCTCAAAATATTGGCTGCTAAGTGCCATAGCATCTCTGTGATGGTATTTTATATGTGTATTCATGTTGGCAGTCAATATAGTTCCTTTTAAAATATTCTTCCTTGTGTTATATTTAGAGTTATCCAACTATCAGAACATATTTTGGCCCTGTCCCAACTTTTTTGAGATTTGTTGCATGGGTCAAATTTTAAATGATCACATAATTACTTCAAAACAATAATTCTGCTTGACTTTAACAACTGATATTTTGTCTGTACATATCGCTCTACCTTATTAACATATTGGATTTTTTTGAAAATGTCAACATTTTTATTTTATTCACAAAAGTGTGCCAACTTTTTTGGAATCCGCTTTGTAGTACACAGTACCTTGAAGTCGTAGGTGTAATTAGTGAATGGCATGAGGTTGCTGTCGCTCTCTGTGTCCGTGTGTCAGTGTGTGTGTGTGTGTGTGTGAGAGAGTGTGTGCGTGCATGCGTACACAGTACCTTGAAGTCGTAGGTGTAATTAGTAAACATGAGGTTGCTGTCGCTCTCTGTGTGTGTGTGTGTGTGTGCGTGTGTGTATGCGTGCGTGCGTGCGTACACAGTACCTTGAAGTCGTAGGTGTAATTAGTGAATGGCATGAGGTTGCTGTCGCTCTCTGTGTCCGTGTGTCAGTGTGTGTGTGTGTGTGTGAGAGAGTGTGTGCGTGCATGCGTACACAGTACCTTGAAGTCGTAGGTGTAATTAGTGAATGGCATGAGGTTGCTGTTGCTGTCGTAGGCGCTCTTCAGCTGGAAGCTGTGGGTAATGCTGCCGTCCTGCTTGCCGCTCTTGCCGTTGCAGCTGAAGTTGGTCAGACACTCGCTGTAGCGCAGCTCCTTGAAGTCCTTGTGGTTGTCTGCCACGCCGCCGCTACTCAGGTACTCCACCACCCCTTTTAGACACAGGATTTTATTTCACACAAAACACAATAGAGAGAAAAATGTCTGACTGCAGTGCACACTTAAAATCCTCTTCCCTGAGGAAGGTCAGTAGACCAAAAGCTTGGCTGATTAAAAATAACACAAAGAGGATTTAAGTGTGCAGACGTTTTTCTTGCTACAGTTCAACTGTATTTCACAGTTTTTGTTTATGTTTGGCACCTTTTAATCGAGAGTACGGTGTGATCCGATTGAATACAGAATTTAAAAAAACAAAAACAAAAAACAAGAAAGTTCACTAAGTTTGGAGCAGGCTTCACCCAACAGGGATTTCTTCTTTTTGAGGGTGCTGACCAAAATGTTGTAAAATTGAAAAGTGAGAAAAGGTCGCACCATGCATACATTTCTTTTATTATTACACAGTCAGAGTGTAATAATACAATAAAAGTGTTATAATAAAATAAATGTATGCATGGTGTGACCTTTGCTCTTTTTTTTCCATTGAAAAGTGAGAAATCAGAGATGGCAGCATGGACCTTTGAAGAAGTGGTGGAGCTGGAGTGGTGCTCACACTATCGCCTAATGATAAGTACAGTTCTTAACTGGCGGCTGAATCCCACATAAACCATAAATGAAGGAAGGAAGAGAAGGCAATCCGCATTACCGGTGAACGCCATTACACACTGAAGAAGGGCTCTGCCCGAAACGTTTGTGGACAAATGGACTAAGAAAAATTCGGTAGAGTGCGGTCCTTCGCTTCCTTCATTCAGCATGTCCCCCTGGCAAGACCCCTTTGGGATACATGATTTAGAGATGGCAACCTGTAATCCACCTGCCTTGTGAATCCAAGTTGCCCGTCGCTGGCTATAGTAGATTATACAGTACAGGTCTATAGTCTCTTAACAGACTGGAGTTGCAGTGCACTACTATATGTATTCAGTTCAGCAATAGTTCAGTCTGATGATGAATGCCCATTGTCTAACTCCACTCTTTCAGGTGTCTACATCAATCAATCAATCAATCAATATTATTTATATACCAGACTATCATACATAACATAAGGAAAAATATATTGTAATAAGTATTATAGATAGTAGATAACGAACTATCACCAAAGGCAGATGAAGCTAATTTGGGCAGTAGGCTTGCTCCAGCATGTGGCATCACAATAGCTAAATGCCATTTCCCCCGTCTGTGGCTTTGTCATACCAGAGTCGGGCAGGGAGTTGAGGTCGGCACAGAGGACGATGGGGATGGAGGCCGGGTCGGAGGTCGGGGAGTCCGAGGCCAAGGAGGAGGAGGCGCGCTCGGCGATGCTCTTCAGCTCCGACAGGAACATCATGGTCTGGATCAGCTTGACGTCCGAGAACTCGGGGTCCCAGTGCATGTGGGCGTTGGCCACCAGGAGGAGCTGTTTCTCCTGCGCGGGTTTCATACCTGAGGCAACCACACAGTGGTCAAAACGTCAGTGTTGCCAGACGTACGATGAGAGATGAGAGAGACTTTATTAATCCCCACAGGGGAAATTGAATGCCACCTGGCCATCCACACAGCACATTCCAGACAATAGACAACCATATAATAAATAAGAGCTAACAATAAATAAGCATTAAGAAACAATACACAATAGACAGTCCATCATCCAAAACACACAAAGAGTCACCACAGCATATAAAACACATAAAACCAATAAAACCCTCAGCAGCTGTTGTTAAAAAGTCTGATTGCTGCAGGGATAAAAGATCGTCTGAACCTTTCGGTGGAGCACCTGGGGAGGAGGAGCCTTTGGCTCCTGCCACTCTTAGTGAACAGGCTGGACAGTGGGTGGTCGTCCCTGCCCAGCACACTGTTCATCTGTGTATGATAATGTATGATATGTATGATAATTATTGTTTTTGTACCATAATTTTGTCAATTTTATCATCTGTACGATGCCTTGAAACAACTATTTGAGTCTTGTACGATCATTTCCTCCTAAAAAGCCCCCAAAACGATAATTTTGAGCTGTTGGTACTATAATTCAGTATTTTCCATCTGGCAACACTGCAAAACGTAGAGGTGGAACATCAGAGGTGACACAGTGATTGGTGACAGCACTAGAAAACAAGTGCCAAGTGCAGTCTTCATCTTCTGTGCTCTTCAGACAATGCAAATCTATGGAGAACATGGCCACCTCTAACAAAAGTCTGGGAGAATATGAAGTGACACCTTACACCAGGACCTGATTTGAAATGTCAGGCTACGCATCTACTTATATCATATGAGTTGAGAAAATACATTTCATAAATTTCAGTTCATATTACTTGCGTAGATACCGTAACTAGCATTTCAACCAGTGTGCTTATATAGTGTGTCGAAATGTTCACATTATTCAGCCATTTTTTTGACAGAGGTGAGCTCCCTTCTCCATTCAATTACATTGCTCAGGTATATCTGGGTAAAAACTACACACAGCAGCACAGGCTTCATACCTGGAGGGCAGCAGTGATATAGTGGTAAAACGCAGAAATACAGGGCGTACAAATAAAATATACTTACTAAATCACTGTTGAGTCTGTGTTTACGATAGGAAGATTTACATTTTCTATTTCAAATAGAATTCAGATATCAGTATATTGTCACCACTTGCTCTCAAACTGATATCCATTCTGGTCCTGGCATGGCCAACAACAAATCACTCACAATTCCTTTGGTATTTCTATGCCTAGCTGTGCGTCATTAAAGGACCCTTGATTGATTCATCATTAGTGGCAATTACTGTCTACACATTATCAATAGGGCTGTAGTTTTGAGAGAATAACATCTACCCACAGTGCCACTGCTTTTCTTTATTGAAGGTAGGCATAAGAATCACTGC
The DNA here is from genome assembly GCF_034702125.1 of Engraulis encrasicolus. Taxonomy (NCBI): domain Eukaryota; kingdom Metazoa; phylum Chordata; class Actinopteri; order Clupeiformes; family Engraulidae; genus Engraulis; species Engraulis encrasicolus. The sequence goes on along the minus strand of NC_085859.1, from coordinate 35,905,120 downwards.
CACTGCCACTGGTACTACAAGTCTGATACTACCATCTACTGATAAAAAGCTAGTACTACAACAAACCACTTCTTTCTTTCTGTCCGTCTTTGACAGGCAGGTAGAGAGACATAGAAATACAGACAGACATACACATGTATAAAACAAACACTCCACGGAAAGCTATTCTCAGTGCCAAAAATCCCTTACCTGCAGAGAAGAGCTCTTTTTTGACCTCCAACAAAACAGCGACCCCGATGTTGTCTTTGGTCATCACGCGGTTTAGCATGACCTCGGAGCCCTCCGAGTTGGCCATAGCCACCTGATTGAACTCCACTGTGTGTTTTTGCACCAGGGAAAACCTGTGGAAATATGACGAAGAAGGAGGACGATGATGACTGGATTGCTTGAGGGACTGCATTTAACACTGCTATCACGGCTTGACAACATTTTTTCAAAGATATTTTTTGGTCTTCTAGACTTTATTAGTTACAGGACAGTTGAAAGAGACCATTTTTCAGGAGGGAGGGAGAGATGGGGCCAAATGCTGTACAATATGCAAAAATGCACAAAAAGCTTCCATATTCAATGGTAGCGGAGCACACAAAGTTTTTATGATCAATTTTTACTCACTTCTCAGTTTTGAAGAAGACTGCACAGCCATCCACGTGCTTGCGCTCCTGTTCAGACACCAGTTTGGCACGAGACTTTGGACAGAAGTAGCCGTCATACCCACGATCTTTTAGCGTCTCCAGGAAGAGGGCGTAGTACTGCTCTGTCTCTACTTCCTGTGAGAAGACATGAAGATTAACAGGTAGATATGTAAGGGTTTAGCCAGGCCGTAGCCTCCTAGTGACGCAACACTTTTGGTGTTGCAACTAGTCAGGTCAAGAACAATGCAAGTACTTTCTGAGTTCCCGAAAACACAGGAACTCTTTTCACTTTGTCGGGAAGCAAAAAAAACATAAGCAAACCAAGGGAGGCAGGTCACGCCGTTTGGGAAATGTTAATTGGTATGCTCTTAGTCAGACCAAGTCTCGAAGAGATTTGAACATCGATGATAATCAGGCACACACACACACACACACACACACACACACACACACACACACACACACACACACACACACACACACACACACACACACACACACACACACACACGGTACTGTACCATGGGACTGTGCACCTACCTGCACTACCTCAGTCCTGGAACATAAGACTGTTACTATTGTTACTGTCACTGTTATTATTCTATTATTGTAATGTCTACATTCTTTTTATGTTTATCTTATCTTCTGTTTACAGGTTCAATGTTAAATGTTAAATGTTCATTTGTACTGTATTTATTATTGACCACTTATTGTTACCAGTCCATCACTGTTACCTGTCCTGTCTTGCACTTTATGTCAGTCTGTAAAATGTCAGTCTTGTATATGTCTATATCCTGGCATGGTATAGAGAGAAAACTTAATTAAAGGGGCCCTATTATGCTAGTTAGGATAACTTGCATTGTTTATATTTTGCTCTACTGTGTGTAGTTGAGTTAATTTCCAATGACCATGTGTTTTCATGTCCATTATTTTTATAATTGTGTACATGTACCCTACACTGCCTGTTTGAAACGCGTGGAAGTACAGAAGTTTAGACCGTCAACGTTCTGAAATCTCGGCGCAGCATGGAGCGGTTCATCAAGCATTCTATTACTAATATTACGTCAGCAGCACAGCTGCTTTTGACCTGGAATCCAACTCTGTAGCCTATGTCTAAAGTTGAAAGCCAAATAGTCCACCCAATGTTCACAATTAATCTGAAAAGGACGCATCATAAGTCCCACGTTATGTTATGTCTATTAACCATTACTTTTGAGTGCCTTGCTGTGTTCTTTGCTGAAGCCCATCCCTATCCAATGCGAGTCTTCCATGAATGGTTCAGTTTGATTTCAAAATCGCTTGGGACAATTAGGCTACCATAAATTTAATTTCCTTGTATGACTTGCGCATATGAAGAAAGTGACAATAAAAGCTGACTTGACTTGACTTGACTTGAGTAAGGGATAACGTTCGGCAAGAATGTCCCTTTCCCTGGAATAGCACACAACAGAGAGATGCAAATTATCGATTAATTCATTAATCATTAGTTGATAGCCTTATCGATCGACTCACGATTAATTGGTAAGCGCCGTTTCCCCCCCGAAATCTCAATGTTTCTCGAAAAAAAACCTACTTAATCTAAAAATTTTAATTAAAAATTGAGATAAAATGCCTCATTTAAATTAATTCTATTTCAATTCTTTAATCTAAAGGTGATTTAACCCATTGATGCCTGATTTTGCATTGCGCAACATTGGCCCTGGCGCCTGGAGTTGCATTATGCAACATTCACGTTCATGAGATTTGAGACAACTTTATTAAAAATCTCTGTTTGTTTGAGATGAATGAACACATTCTAATGAAAGATGAGGGTCTTAGCATTTAAATGCAATTTTAGTGCATATTTTTTGTGTGCTTCAGAAGCTGAATATAGGTTTTTATAGGCTGAGGGCAGCTTTTCTTAAAAAGGGCTCAGGCATTCAGCACCCTTTTTAGCAAGTGCCTTAGGCACCAATGGGTTAAATATTCCCACTATTCACACCCCTCTTCACATGCCCATTTCACTTGGGTCTCTTGTCAGTTGAATTGTCCATTAATTGCGATTAATGTTTTTTAATTGATTAACACATTGATCGATTAAAGTCGATTAATCGTTTGCATCCCTACAACAGAGAGATGCAGGACACTGACGCAAAGCGAAGCGTAATTTCAATTCTTTGTATGACCAGTGCATGTTAAGAAATTGGCAATGAAGCCGACTTGAATTGACTTGATATGAGCCTTAACCCCCTGAGGTCCAGCCGGTCACCAGTGAAGGGATTTGACACTTCTCCAAAAACACATCTATAACTCTGTTATACTGACAATTATCACATGGAAAGTGACAGGGGGTGGGGGCCATCAGAGGTGTTACATGTCCATCTAATTAGTATTCAATTTGCATAGAAACTGGCTTGACTTTTGGGTTGACTCTTTCACACTTTGTACGGAAACACAACATCATTTATAAAGGCTCTTTTTACTTTTATTTAGCAAACACTTTCGTTTACAAGGTTCAATCTTCAAAAGTCTTGGCTACATATATTTAGATTGTGTTTTTTGCACTGTTTGAAGACCTCTAATTTTTTTTTTTTTGTACAGTTGTGTTCACAATCAATTTAAATAATTATTCATTATAATAATTGGTACAGTTGTGTTCACAATCAATTTAAATAAAACCTATTTGTATTACATTCACTTTACCGTCATATCCTTTTTTTGTTAGGCTTTTCAGAATACAACCATATGTGCCACTTCTGCATAGATGTTTACAGTCAGTTGAAATACTTGAAAAAAAGTCAAGGTGTTGCAAAAAACCTCAAATCCTCTGAGAGGCCTAAAGGGTGGTTTATGCCTCGAGATCAGCGTCACTGCATCATGATGCAGTGAGCCGCGCAGTTAACGTAGTGAAGCCCCCCCCCATCACGCAGGTACTCTGGGGCACCTCCCCAAAATTGTGTCTCGACGCAGGGAGCGACGGCGTGAAAGGGCGAAAATAGGTCTCTGATTGGTCCTCTCGACCAGCCTGCTCTGTCCTCGAGTCGAGAACAAGCGCTACTTCCTTGTTCTAACTTTGGTCGGTCTACGGACTGTGAGCTCTTCATGAAATAAGTTGCCCGTGCTTTGTTGTTTGATTTATTTACACGAACCAAAGACAACACATGCGCTTGCAAGTTACGACGCTGAAGTTATTTGGACAGTTGAACAGTGGTTCCGAGGTCGAGGAAACATTCCGCTTCGTCCTCGACAAATGAGCCACTTCTTTGTTCCAAACTACCACTGTGGCTGCCAGTGCGATCAAACATGCACGTGATATAAAGATTTAATGTTTCATTTTCATTCTCGTCGAGTCTGTGATGCTAAAAAACAACCGACACGTCTAGTTTACTCTTTGTATTGAAGGCAGTTTCAGCGTGGAATGACATCGCGCAGACCGTGCTTCAAAACAGGGCATAAACCAAAATTAACTGCATCATGGCTGCGACAAGCTCACTCTGTGGCACAAGTAGGAAGCATAACCCGCCCTTTAGACTCCAGAGAATTAAACAGCCTGTACCTGTAGACTGATGATGTCCGCATCACAGTGGGTGATCTCCTCCATGATGCCTTTCTTCCTGTACTCCCAGTTGAGGGCCCAGGAGGGGCAGTAGCCGTACAGCTGCCGCGTGGCGTACTTGTCGCACAGCACGTTGTAGCTCATGACTGTGAACACAGCTGAGGAGGAGGAGGAGGAGGAGGAGGAGAAGGAGAAGGAGAAGGAGAAGGAGAAGGAGAAGGAGAAGGAGAAGGAGAAGGAGAAGGAGAAGGAGAAGAAGAAGGAGAAGAAGAAATAATTTATTTCTAAGGTGAAGGCGCTGGCTGAAGGTTGCATTTATTCTAAAAAAAAAAAACCTGTTGTAATGCAAGTAATAAAGCCAGCCAATTCAGAACATGTCCATGTTGCAACGCAAAACACTTACAGTATATTAAGACAATGGAAATGTATGTGCTTACCTGAGGAAGCAACTTGATCTCTCTCTTTCAAAGTGATCCATGGTCTTTGAGGAAGCTGCTCCGGATGAACTGAGTGAAAATATATTTTAAAATACATTACATGTCAGTAAAATAAAGAATCAACATATCATCATCATATATATTGGTTTTTTTTCCCTGTTTCCCTGGATGCCAAACATGACATACACTTCACCTGCGAGATTGTCAAGCATGTAGTTCAAAAGCTTTCTGGTTCCATCGGGCTCCTGATACAGGTTAAGGATGTCTTGAGATAATGGGTTACCTTGGAAAAAACAAAATTAGACAGAGTTCAACGAAATGCAACACTTTTCGTTTAAAAAAAACTGAAGTCTAGACAAAAGCTCTTGCAGAATGTGCTGTATCACACACCTTTTAGACCCAGGGTTTGTAAGCGAAACAACCGCCCAAGTTCATAAGGCAAAACTCGTAAACAATTGTTGTTCAAAAGCAATTCCCTGAGGAAAAGAAAAAAGAAAAAACAAACAAAAAAACGTGAAAATGTTGTCCTCAAATGATAAGAACTCCATTTACAATTTTGAAACCACAATGAGGTTCATACAAATCAAGACACATACTGTACGACAGACAAAGCAAAGAAAGACCACAGAAAACCCCTTTCCATGCAGATCACCTGATTACCCCTTTCCTTTCTTCAAAAAGAAAGGAAACATGATTCACAACTGCAAATGTAGTTTTTCAGTCCTTGAAGAGTACACTGAAGCCCATTTTTAACCTGTTGAATTGTGAATTCTTACTTTGACTAAATGCTTGTTTTGAAGAAGACAAAATAATGCCTTGGAAATATATTGTCTTTCGCTGAACAGTTGATAGTCAAGGTAGGTGGTGGGCTTAGTCGTATCAGAGACACAACATAACATTAAAAAGGATAATATCTTTGGAAATTCCATTCCAAATTCCATTCGTCGAATCGCAACACCAAATATTTCTCTTTTCAGGGGACCTAGTCAAGGTGTGAGGTATGAGGACACGTTAACTATACTGTGAAAAGCTGGGGGAAATCCTTAAGTTCTACATGGTTTGCTTTCAACTATGAACTGTATGGCTATCTGTTTGGCAATAACACGGCGGTGACGCCAAGTTGACACGTTCCATATCGCCTGTCGTATGCGATACCCGAGAGAGAAAATGTTACTTGAAAGCTTCTATTGAAGAAATGCATTGGAAGTGATTCATACTGTGCTTTCAACCTACGAATATACAGCTACGTAATCTATGTGGCATCACGGCATGGACGCACAAAGGTGACACAGTGACACATCGTAAAGGTGACATATCGGCAGCCGGTCTCGGTACCTGAGAGAGACCATGTTGCCGAGTTCTGCGGGCAGGCTGCGGAGCTTGTTGGACGACAGGTTCAGGTAGACCAGGTTGGGGAGCTTGGCGATGTCGGGCGGGATGCGACTCAGGTTGTTGTTGTTGATGTGCAGTGCCGTCAGGTGGGTGAGGTTCCAGAGCGAGCTGCTCAGGTTGCGCACCCTTCCTGAAAGTCAAGTAAAAAAAAAAAAAAAAACCTTCACACATATTCAAATGCCAGATGAAAGAGTTCAAGAAAATACACACAGAAATGCAGTAAGCAGCTCCCATTAACTTATTTTTTTGATCATTAGCACGAGTTTGAGCAACGGAACGACATGTTGAAATTGGCAGGAATTCTAATGATCAATCAAGTACAGCCGTGTTAGTTACAGTAGGCCTACTGCAATATAGCGAAAAGCTTTGGTAAACAAAATAGAATAGAGTTCCTTTTGTTGTCACTGTGCACATGTACAATTTAAACCATACAGTATACAGAATGAAATGGAAGCATCGCACTTGCCAGTACAACAAGGAAAACCATTTAATATATATATTTAAACCAACCAGATATTTCCAATTCGGCCCAGTGCGACTTCTTCCCATTTGCCGCCTCTTCCGCGGACATGATGGTGTACAATCGCCTTGGATCCGGGGGATCATATTTTTCCTTTGGCATTCCGGTTAATCTGACGGGAGGAAGAGGTGAGAGACTTTGACTTTTAAAAAGCTTTTATGACAGAATTCATGTCGTTAATACACATAGCTCCCTAGCCTAGGAAAGAAAAAAATAAAGAAAGAAAAGAAAAAGATACATCTATACAGTCCATCATACTAGGCTTGCAGGCACCACAAAAACAGAGCTACATTTCAAGCTCTTCACAAGGAAAGAGGGGTAGGCTGTCACCAGCTGGGACCTACACACATTACATCACCACATCGCCACCTTTCCCATTTGGTCAAATGGTTTTGCATAGGTCCTATGAGGGCAATGACCAAGGGCATCTGCAACTAGGTGTGCAAATGACAACACTGCAACTTTTTGACATATCAGACTAGAGCATAATCTGCGAGCTGCGAGATGTCATGTAAGGAAAGACAGCAACCATAATTGCAACTAGCAATTGGTGGCAATGTGGTGTGTAAGCTTACTGCATAACAGCATGCATTCATATATGAAACATACACCGGCCTCTTTACTTACAAGGAGAGAGAGAGAGAGAGAGAGAGAGAGAGAGAGAGAGAGAGAGAGAGAGAGAGAGAGAGAGAGAGAGTGTGTGTGTGTGTGTGTGTGTGTGTGTTGTCGATGATGTTGTGACTAGATCAATAATTAACAGGTTACCACAAAGGTATAGCCTTGATGCATTCATATTTTGGCTGAAGTTAAATGAGGCATAACATCTGGTGGAATGTTCCAATCACACACGGTATATTATAAGGAAAATACAATAATATAATAATACATTCAATATAATTGGCACGCACATGCACATGCTTTCCCCAATTTGGACAAATCATAGGTCAGTGTACGTAGGTCAGGGTTTCAACTGCACAACGATAATGGGAGGTAGAACTAATGGTTAGCTTGCAGCTGTTAGCTGCACACGCAAGCAAGCATGCATCATCGCTGCCTCAGAACAGCACAGGCAGAGCCGTGACCCTTCCAAATGTTCATTGAACACATTTAACACGTGGCTGCGGTGGTCTCTAAATCTAGAGAGATTAACATTATTTACATACATGTTTATCCAGATTGACAAATCTCTTGCATATTTGTTATTCAATCCCTTATCGGGCAAAATATTGAGGGAGTCAGACTAAGCAGACTTATGTAACGCTCTTGAGTGTATTGCACAGTGACGACAGTGTCGAAATAATGTCGAAACACCAAAACAAACTTTCCAAACGGGTGGGATGTTGGCAAACGTTCTTACCCCTTTGCATGTTTATCTCCGAGGAAAAACAAATGTTACCAATTACTCTGTTGTCAGGTAACTTACAACTACGTTAAAAGCGCTGTAAGGGCAAATGTCACAGAAATAAGTTCATCAACAGTTCACGACAACAATGACAAGCACTGACGATCTAATGCAAGGCACCTTTTCTTGCTTAATGACTATGCAACTATACAACTGCAGACAGCCAGAGTAGCACATGTCACTCTTCTGTCAAAAGTAACAGTTGCACAGGCCTGCGTAAACATGAAAGAAGTTTGGCACTGGCAGTCTTGTGCGCCTATGTCGGCACTTCAAGTCGTCCAAGTCCTGCTCTAAAACGCTAGTACACATGCGTTTCTGTGATAGACAATATACATTACTGCGTTTTGTGCATAGTGAACATAAACAGTGAATGATCTAATGTACCCATAGGTCTACATAGGCCTTGGTCAAGAAGACAGACAACGGAGCACACCCTCTTTCGAGCTGAGCTGACCAAAAAACCTCGGAGGCGGAGTAAACAAATTAGCTAGCTCACAAGCTACGCGAAATTCACCAATATTCGAGCGTATCCAAGCACGTCGGTGGTCTCACAGAAAAAGTTAACCTAGGACACTTGTGATTACCTGCATTCGGAGGGTTGGAGAGGAGAATCGTGAGAAATATTGTCAAAGACATGCAGGCAGAAGTGTGTTGTTCCGTTCAGCCTGTAGACGTTCCTGAGAGGGAGAGGGAAGGACAACAATCATGGCTTCCGCTCGAGACTTCCAACACCTCCACTACTCGGGGAAGAAGAAAAGTTAGAAGGGGAAATATTTCCCGAAATATCCCCACGATTCAAAATAAGCAAACATTCACATTTTCCTTGATTTCCATCGTTGTGTCATTGAAAAAGAAAGAAACATGTCTCACATTACCTGACAAATAGAAACACCACACATTTCGTGAAATGGAAAATTCTATTGTAGGACAATTTTAGAGGGAGCTCAAGCATTTCATGACATGGAAAATTGTCAGTGACAACACATAAACAATAGTTATTTGCATCACTTTCAACTGCATAAGTGTCTCGGCAGAATTATCAAGTAGTACGTATTTCAAGTGCATACACCTTTAAGCTGTTAAAGTTGGAGAGGTGAGGTCTCAAACGCATTGGAAATATTTCACATATTTTTAATCAGAGCCAAAATGTTATAACTGGATTGTAATTGTGTATGTTTATTCATCTTATATATGGTTTTTACATATAATGTAATACAATACATTGTATGTCAAGACATATTTACAAACACTTTGTCGCTGGCTGCCAACTCAATCATCACTGTACAGCAGTTGAGGCCTGGTGAATTATCAAATTTGCGCGGTAGGAACAGAAAATCGACAATGTCCTTATCCAGACGGCTCTTCCGGTGTGTGACACCTCAAGTCTAAACATGGCAGCGCCCGCGAGGAGTCTTGTAAGAGGTCAGATAATACTTAATTTATAACAAGAAAGCTCGTATATTTACATTATAAGTATAGTTTCCTGTAGCCGAGTCTCTTTTATCTTAGTCGCACTACTTCTGTGTTAGATTTGATAACGTTGACATTGTTGGACAATAGGATTATGCATCATGGATGTCAGCAGCACGTTACAGCGTTGAGATAAATTTATTATGTAAATTTGACAGCTAAGTTGAGCTGTTTTTTCAGTCATGGAATAGTGTTGAATTCCTGAACATGGATAATGCGTTATTTAATATGATTATCCATGTTCAGGAATTCTATACTATTCCATGACTGAAAAAATATTTGATCATTTTAGATCAAATTGGAAGATGATGGTTATCTGAAATGAAGATGTAGGCTATGACAGTTCTGTAGTAGCGCACACAAACAGAAAAGTCATAAGTGGACGATAAGAACTCTGCTGACTCCAGCTGCTTTAAACCCATCCCTCCCATAACGCTTGTGTGTGTGTGTGTGTGTGTGTGTGTGTGTGTGTGTGTGTGTGTGTGTGTGTGTGTGTGTGTGTGTGTCGATAGTTCTAGCTGGATGCCAGAGGCTGAATCTGACAGCTTCCTGTGTTCCAAAGGTGTCGCACAGGGCAGTGGTGCAGCAGACATATGTCAGGACATATGCAGCAGCAGCGGCAAAGTGAGCTCTGACCCTCTTCCTCGATCTTAACGCTAAGTCACCCTTGTAGATTGGCTAGATGTTTTATCAATCAGTGATCATTGGTATATCTCAAGGGAACTACTTGTTGGTATGCATTGTAAAATAAAGTTTTCTCATGCAAGTTGCCTAGCGTCTTTGACCCCAACCACACACACACACACACACACACACACACACACACACACACACACACACACACACACACACACACACACACACACACACACACACACACACACACACACACACACACACCTAGGAGGGATTTGGGCAAGTTGTTACACTGAACCATGTCCTGAACCTCTGTCCTTTTAAACACACACACACACACACACACACACACACACACACACACACACACACACACACACACACACACACACACACACACACACACACACACACCATCACTTGTTTTTAAGGCTGGCCAGGGGGCAAGGTTACCATCTCTGATTGCGCTTATGATTATGATGATGATTAGCCAGTTCTTACCAAGCAATGTTCTCAACAGCTACAGCGAATGTGTGTCACTTCATTGTACTCACCCCCCCCCCCCCCCCCCCCCCCCCCCAACACACACACACACACACCAGGCCCAAACCCAAACCCAAAGCGAAGAAAGCTGAAGAGGAAAAAGACAAGAAGAAGGAAAAACGTGTCATAGACAACACAGGACGGGCAAAACCGATAGGCTACACAGCCTGGGAGCCAGTGGACGATGTGTACATGCTGAGATTTTACCCCAAACCTTCCCATGAGGTCGGAGCGGCCGTGGACATGCTGAAGGAGTTCCAGAGACTGGAGTTCACCCCCTCAGACCAGGCTGTGATGCTGGACCTGAGGCTAGACATGAAACTTGAGAAAAAGGTAAATAAACAGACATCTCCGCATTTTAGGAGTGAGATGGGGAGCGCTGCTTTTGGTCTCTAACAGTTGTGTAGCGCAGGAGCTCCTCAAGGGAAAAGAGAAGGTTAAATGTGTATGCAGGGTTTTAAAAAGTATTAAAAGGTGATAAATTAAAAAGCCAAAATTTACTGGCCTTAAAAGTTGTAAATTTGCTCAAAAGGTATTATTTTATGTGTTATTTTTTTAGTGGTATGAGTATGAGGACAGTCATGGGTACGCGGTTAGGGCGTCAGATTGCCAACCTGCCAGGTTGATGAGGGGTGTAATTAACCAGTGCTCTCCCCCATCCTCCTCCATGACTGAGGTACCCTGGGCGTCTTTTTGCAAAAAACGAAAGTGTAATGTAATGTTGAGGATGTAGAAATTACAAAAGATGTCTTGTTAATACTCGCATCGGAGTGTCGTGATGGTTGTAAAAAAAATCTAAAGGAAGTGAAAAAGGGTATTAAATGGTAGTAAATTTGACTTCAAGATTGATGTATATACCCCGAGGAAGGTCCTGAGCTCTCAGCTCTCCTATTTGAAGTGAAAGCCGAACTGGGAAACTCCAACTCCCATTGTCATTGTGACACAGCACTCCACAGCACACAAGTGTTCACTGCACACTACGAAATTGCATTTATGCCTCCCCAATGGCGCCCCACTGGAGCAGTGTGGCGGGACGGTACTATGCTCAGGGTACCTCAGTCATGGAGGAGGATGGGGGAGAGCGCTGGTTAATTACTCCCCCCACTGTCCTAACCGCTTACCCATGACTGCCCTATTTAGTCCTTTAAAAAAAAAAAAAATGTCACACACACCAGTCTATGCTGACATTTACACTTCTGATTTTGCATAGTGGACACACCCTTCAAAGGTATTTTTTTGAGCTTTTCATCTTTAAAGGCTAATTCTTTCCATTAGGGATGCACCGATACCACATTTTTGAAAACCGATACAAGTACGAGTACATTAATGTGTGTACTTGCCGATACCGAGTACCGATACCGATACCTTTTACCACGAAATTACAATGAAAATAAATGCATGGCCTTGTTCTTTTCCACCTGTGATATTTTTACTGTCCATTTCCATGTAGATTTAAATGGCACTTTTTTCCATGCTGCTTTCAAGTCCACAGAACGTGACAAGATTTTGCATTGTTTTGTGTAATAGCAGTATCGTTCCTGGTATCGGCAAGTGCTTGACGAGTACGAGTACGAGTATAATGACCAGTATCGGTATCGGTTCATCTCTACTTTCCATCCTAACTCCCGTCCTCGACCTGTGCTTGTGGCCTTGCACTTGGCTGACGCCTCGCTTTCACGCAGGAGACAATGACGCATCCCTGCTGTCATTCTAGCCACAACTTTTTGGGGGACTTTTCCCCAATCGACCTCCCAATTGAAAATTCCCTTTGAATTGTGCTTTTGCAAGATACTGAAGGACATTTCTGTCATGAATGACTTCGTGCAACGTCATCTTGAGGTTACAAGCCCAAGGGAGGACAGGAGTTAGGACGAGAGAGGGAGATGGGTTAGGGTTGGGAACCCTAAGCCAGACGCAGACTCAGACAATGCATGTAGCTTGTTTGTGATCAGGTTTGTCAACGTGCTGCTCCACAGCACCCAGTTCTAGTGGACAGGCACTCCTTTATGAGCAATGTGTATGTTTATATGGAATTATATTCTAAACAAGTATGTATAATTGCTTGGTCTTTTTTCGAGTTGGGTAGGTTTGAGTAATTCTTGTTTGTATGTGATTTTGTCCGGAGGTTTTCTGAGTAGCAGTGCTGAATGTAATGAGGCATCAAGGGTTTCTAATGAGGCATCAAGGGAGAGGGAAGCTACTTTCTGTACCATGACTATTTGAACAAGGTGGATAATGTGTACATTCTGTACAATATCAATCAAGTCAGCCGCTGTTATTTCAAGCACATTTCGTTTTTACCTCCTTTTTGATTTATTGATTACTATGACGGTCAGATTAGAAATGACATATATGGGGTGCATTTCTCGAAAGCGTAGTTGTTAGCAACTTAGGTAGTTATCGATGGGAAATTACTTTGCAAACAACAAAGTAGCTAATGTGGTTAGCAACTATGGTTTCCAGAAATGCACCCCTGAAATACTCAAACTGGCTTGGAAACAAAGAGTTGTGGTCTGAAATTTGCAATTTAATCACACACACACACACACACACACACACACACACACACACACACACACACACACACACACACACACACACACACACACACACACACACACACACACACACACACACATCCTTCAATCATAGACAATCTTCTAGCATGGCAACAGTTTTTGTCACGTTTTATGAAGAGATCGAGTATTTGTTGCATGGATTCAACCTTTTGTATATATTTTGTTTACAAATAGAAAGTTCATGACGATGAGAGTGGTGTCAGTTCAGAGAGTGATTTTGCTGTTGTTTGTGTTTGTTTTTATATGCTTCATTGTTTTGAAATGCTGTAGAGAAACTGCAGTGTGCTCCACTGGGCTCTAATTAGTGTCTTTATTGCTCTCACAGAAAAGGGTGGATCCTTTCGTTAGCACAATGCAGCTGCCCCACCAGGTGAAGAAGGAAATCAACAAAATTGTTCTTTTCACAGAGGTGAGTTGTCACAAAAACCAGTGAAGATTCTCCTTCATCTAACTCATGTTAGTCGAAAAAGTTTAGTTTGTATGCAATTGGAAATCGTTTGAAGCTTGGAAAAAGCTCCCAAAGGCTTCAAGATTTCAAGCTCTACAATGTTCAGTTGCTTGCTCACAAACATACACTTTTTGATAATAATTAATAACGTGTCAGCCTAACATATTGTACAATGCAATGAAATAGCTGTCTTTCCTTGACACTATGTAGCTTCCTTTTCTTCCCTGTGTCTCTGTTGTTCTCGCACTGTGAAGTCTTAAATCAAGTTTAGATGCTTTGCAATTTGTACCGGATAGACACGGCACTTTGGATGACCCTGTTTTCATTTGATGTGTTGGTTGATGCTGGTGCAGTTTAGAAGTGTGTGTGTGCGTGCGTGCGTGTGTGTGTGTGCATGCGTGCGTGCATGTATTGCTCTCACATCCTGTCCCATCCCGTCCCTACCTCTCCCTCCTCCTCCTCTCCCGGAGGCTCTAGTTCTATTAATACTGTTGCTGCTGCTGTCTCCACAGAATGCGGAACAGGCCGAACTGGCCCGGGCCAGTGGGGTGGCACACGTCGGTGGGGCGGAGCTCGTACAGAAGGTGAGACCAGATATCTTCTAGACAGAGATATGTCATTCTAGTTCTTTTTCAGTATCCATGTGATGTCGGGTGAACGCCCCTTTAGGAGACCTTCGGTTAGGTCGTTAGGAGACCTTCGGAGTCTTGAGGTTGAGAATAAATTGAGTCCCCTTAGGGCTGTGGATGGCGGTAGCGCACTTCTTGTGCAAACACCTCAAAATGAGAAGAAGAAAGAGGGGACAACGCCCCCTTAGGAGACCCAACTTGAGCACACTCTTTTGCATTGGGTGGGCGGGGTTTGAATCCTCTTTATAACTCTACCCTCTTTGGTGAGACCCACTGGGGGAGTGGGGTCTGGAGGATGATGACAGAAATAAGCCTAGTTAAAGCTGGGCTGAAACTAGACAACTTGAAAATTATATCCAATTTTGCTGCACACATAAAGTGCGGAACGGACAATGTAGCCAGCAATCATAAACGGGTCAAAGCAGGGCTTGAAAACGAAATTATTTTTCAAACGTTTCGTTCCGAACGGTTCAGGCAAGTTTCAGTTTAACGTTTTCGTTCCTGCAATCGTTCCCCCACAAAAATATCGTTCCTGAACCGGTTCGGAACGAAAAATAACGTTCGTTCTTAACGTTCCTGCAGTGTTTAACGGCCATATTAAGTCTATTTTCGTGGACTTTATCTTAGAATAGACGTTATTTCCCCTTGATTTACACAGCTATTCTCAAAAATAATAACACACCCAAAAACACTCAGATGGGCTATCCATCCTGGCAGATTTAACCGGATGCCTATAATTCTTATCAAAAGTAGCCTATGCCAGCCCAGTAGCGGTGGGTGGATGTTGATTAGGGAGGCACAATACAGAATAGCCAGAGAGAGTTTAAAAAAATAGCCAGAGAGTTCCTAAAAAAATCTCTGGAATAGCGCAGGTAAACGTCAGCATAATAAAAGGTGTCGATGGATTTCATTTATTGCCTAGCTCTATTTAATAGGCCATGATGAGGTTTGCAGCAAGTGAAACGTGTAAGTAAAAGGGACACAGTTTGCTCCACAAAAAAAAATCCCAAACTGTTTTGAGATGTGCACGATGCAAGGGGTCACTAGTTCTAGAGAAGGGACAGGTTGCATAGTCTGAAACCTCGGATATGCTCTCAGATATCGGCTACCAACCATTCCAGTGCAAGTCCATCACCACAAAACCGGAGACCTTTTGTAGCCTAACAGACAAGCGTCACAAAATAGTAAGAGTTTCCACGTAGTCCATCCCATCAGCCCAGCCCTCTGCACGACAGAAGAGAATAATAACTTAAACAACAACAAATGCGCTGTCTTTCTCTATCCCTGCTTGTTGTCACACACGACCTACTGTTATTCGTGATGACAGCCAGGAAATATTGCGCAATAGGAAACCATCGAAACATTGAGCGGGCCAGCTAACGTCAGCTAGCGTCTGTCCATCTGCCACGAATGACTTTATCCCGCATTGACCACAACAACAGATAAATAAGACGTCCTTGATTACAGCACATTAAAAAAACAGCTCTCACCTCTCTTCTCTACAACCGACAGTGGGATACGCTGCGCACAACAAAAGCACTTCAGTAACTTTACGACAACATAATTTGCCATAACCGCATTGAACATCGAGGCACTCGGCGGTGCCATTACAAGTAGTAAGCTAAACAAGACACCAGTTGCCTCTCGAGAGCACTCTGCGAATTAGGTTCATCAAATCGCCTATCCAATTCCTTTGCAAATCATAGACTGTATGGTCCAAATACTCTGTCCCTGTAGGAATCCCAACACCGATCTCAAGACATGTTCTCTTTTGCTCTCCATGGTGTCAATATTAAACTCTGTAGGCCTACTGTCCGTGAATGAGACTGAAGAACAGCGCGGGTAAAGTCGTGTCATTTCTCTTACAAAAACTTATTTGATATTGGTGGTCAACAACTTTAGGGCGGGTTTATTAGAGCCAACTTCCAATCACTACGAGAAAGCCAGGAGAACAGAGACAGTTTAGTTCTAGTTTCCTATCAAAATCTCTGAGGAGAAGCACATCCTAAAATTTACCCAGGAAGTTTCTCCATACAATGCACAGTCGCACTCTGATTGGCCAATGCTCCTCAATATTTAATCAATCGGCGGCAAGAGCTCAGGTGAAGCAAAATGCTGTTGCTGTATGCATGTTTCCCCTCATACACGTCAGTAGCCGAACTAAAAGACTGTCGCCATGGTTACTCCTCAAACAAAATCATGCACTTGTATGAAATATAGAGAACGAAAAAAAAACCGTTATTAACCGGTTTGTGGATTTCAGAATAACATTTTTGTTCCGGAACACTTGAAGACCATTTCGTTTTTGTTTCCGTTTCCGTTCCTTGTAAAATTCCATAAAATTTCGTTCGTTTTCGGTTTTCGTTTTCGTTCCTTGAACCGGTTCGGAGCCCTGGGTCAAAGACGCCCAACATGTCCTTCAGTGCAACGGATACTTTTACTTACTGTAAATGCAAAAAAAGAGATTTTTTAAAAATTATTTTCTTGACTTGGCTTTCTTGCATTCACTTTTCAAAAAAATGTTTTGAAATATCATGTTTTTCACAGTTACAGTAAGCAACTGAAGGACAGTGTCATGTTGGACGTCTTTGACCCAAACACACACACACGCCTCGAATGGTCTTATTTTGAGTCGTAACTATCAAACCATGTTTGTTATCTATAATTTGCCATTGGGCACTCTTTGAAGTGGTAAAATTCTAACTTAGAATGAGTTACACACAATTTGACAATGGAAACCAATTGTCGTAAGTGGCAGTTTCAGCCGAGAATCGGGCCAATGGTCATGAAGTTTGAATCCAACTTTAAACTACTCTGTGTCCTGGAAAAGAGAGATACTGCATTGTAAATCCCCTTTCGAGGTTCTTGAGAAACCTTCGGATTTCAAGTTCTGAAATGTCCGTCCTATGCATAAGACCTATGGCTGAATGTGTCCCCCGAATTGTAGCCACAGGAACATGTCAAATCCGTATTGTGGCTACTGAATTGATGGATCCCACAAGCATGTGTTATCGGAATGGAAGGGAGTGACAGGGGATGGGGCATGTGATCTTGCACTTAGAGCCTAGAATTTCCTCCCGAGCGTTTGATGTGTTTGCAATCCACCCGCCACCCAAAATTGCCAAAATGACAGGGGTTGTCGAGGCTGTCCCGAGGACTGAATTCTCACCGCTGTCAACTCGGGGAGTTGCATCAGTGAGACTGTTGAATGACGGTGCACCATTTCAGATGTGTGGAAGCATGCAGGAGACGAGCGTCTTTTGATGAGGGTGGGCCACAGCTGTTCAGAACTACGTATGATTTGAACATGTTTGATCACTGCGTTGTCCGATACTTGGTGAAAACAGACATTTTTTGTAGTGTCAATTAAGTCTTTAACTGTGAAACTTTATATGGAATAAAATGGCAGACTACTACAAATGGCAGACTACTACAAATGTCTTCAGACTCCAAGAATGTGAAGAAGACAAGATCCTTTTCATTTTCAAAACAACATCAGAGGTAGAGTAGAGTGGAGTGAAATTTACTTATGTGTTAATAATTAATTAATTAGGGTGTTAAAAGTAAATTCATGGTATAAGTACAACACTAGCACATGATATTACATAGCTGTTGCACCACTTACTGGTGAAACGCAGCTCTATGGCTTAAGTGAGGTCATTTCACCAAACCGCCAGGGAAAAAATATTAGGCTAGTGGTCTGCCACTGAATTACCAAAGTGACTAAACTATGAATTTTGACTTCTGTGTGTCTAGTCTGTATGCCCAATGTGTGACCCCAGTTCATTTGCATTTTGCTTTTCCTCAGATTTTAGATGACGAGATCCAGGCGGACTTCTATCTGACTGTACCAGAACTGCTTCCCAAATTGCTGCCTTTAAAAAACAAATTACGGAAGAAGTTCCCAAAGAGCAAAAGAGGTATGACTTTTTAAAATATATTATTATATTATATTTTTAAATTACATTATAATGCCATTGAGCGAGTGCTTTTTGGCTGCTGCTAACTACTGGACCATTAGTGGTGTTATACCAAGAACACTCCCACAAATCACTACGATTGCCTTGGTAATCTAGGTCGGCCATACGAATCACTAACTTGGGGCACATATTCTCTTTCTGTGCACAAAAAATTAGGACAAGCACCGTTGAGCAAATGGAGAATACAGAGTTGCAATACCTCTGTCATTATCTCTGGGTGTGTTCTTCCTTGCACTTAAAAGCAATTAACTAAGCTACTTGACTATCTGCTGGTTGGCTGCTGCTAACTACTGGGCCATTAGTGGTGTACAAGAACACACCCACTAATCACTGCTATTGTGTCTGTGCTCCTGTTGGGCCGTGTGAATCACTTATTGACTCGGTAATCCTGTCGGGCTGTACAAATCGCTAACATGGGGAATACTCAGCCTGTACTCCAAAATTCAGGACAAGCACCGTTGAGCGAATGGAGAATACAGAGTAAGGATAGACGGTCTGATATCGGGCCGATATTTGCATATTTTATGTGTATCGTATCGGCCGATGCGCGTGTGGTTTTGACC
Source organism: Engraulis encrasicolus (assembly GCF_034702125.1). Taxonomy (NCBI): domain Eukaryota; kingdom Metazoa; phylum Chordata; class Actinopteri; order Clupeiformes; family Engraulidae; genus Engraulis; species Engraulis encrasicolus. Next base: position 35,886,354 of record NC_085859.1, on the reverse strand, counting down.
GATACGCAATATTTATTATTTTATGTCATTCGGGGTTTTTTAAAAGCACCAAGACACTTGATTGTTAGACATTACCTGATTGTTAGAGTGGGTGTTTAAATGGTACAAGTTCTACCTCAATTTGATAATGTTAAAGGAATGTTTATTTTTAACTTGAGACCTGGAATATTTGTCATTTTTTTACCTTTTTTTTTAATCCATATCGGCCCCAAATATTGGGTATCAGAAATCAGGTATCTGCCAAGGGTGATGGGGGAAAAAAAATCAGTATCGCATCGGCCATTAAAAAACCCGTATCGGTCGAGCCCTAATACAGAGCTGCATTCTCAGGCATTATCTCTGGGTACGTGCTTCCTTGCACTTAAAAGCATCGTCTATTGTTCACCGACCACACAGCCCTCGGTTGTGTGGTCATGATGCTTCTCACTGTTGAATATACAAAAGGTCAGACCGTACCTGACCCAATATTCCACTCAGCTTCTGGTGCAGGCCATGGTCATCTCTCGCCTCGACTACTGCAACTCCCTCTTGACTGGTCTTCCAGATTGTGCAGTACGGCCCTTGTAAATGGTCCAGAACGTGGTGGCACATCTATACACACAATTCAAAAGGGCGCATGTCGAGGGGTGGTGTGGCGCAGCCTGATGGCTTGTGCTAAAGGCCTATGTTCGGTACACAGGGTGTTGCCTTCCTCCAGTACCAACCATTTAGCCTTGCCCATTACTCACACAAGGCGATCCTAGTCCAAACTGTTTTCAGTGGATGTTCATTTTTTCATGCCTGCTTGTCTTGTCTGGTCTCACCTGGTTTCTTTGTGCTGCAATGTCCACAGCCACATTAAAAAAAAAAACATTTTATGTTTTTATTTTCGTATTATCTTGTATCAAGGACTTTGGACTTTTAATCTTTGAACTTTGAGTTGAAAAAGATGCTTTAACATGAGCTTGAATTTTATTTCTGTAGGCACTGTTGGAGTAAACGTTCAGAAGATGCTGAGTCTGTTTTCGACAGGCCATGAATATCTGGTGGAGAGGGAAGTCTACATCATCACACAAGTTGCCACGGTAACGTCTTAATTAGGCTCTAATGTATGCTATTAATATCCATGCATAGCTTTTGCACAAAATTGATAATGAGTGAATTGAATTGAATATCATGACATTGTTGAAATTAAGGTCTCTATGATTTGTATTCTTGTGTGTTTTTTTTTTTTTTGAGGATGAGAAGTTTGCGTTGTGCTTTTTTTGCTGAGATTATCACTGCTGAAAACCAAAATCAAATTGACAACTGAATGAATTGCTTTTGTACTGTGTGATGTTCATAACCCTGATCTCCAAGAACCCTCAGATGAGTTGGGAATCTTGAAAACTGAAATGGAATGAATGGAATTTAAGTACAACTTGAGATTTTTGTCGTGGCTGTGTGTTGGTTATTTTACAGTTGGACATGCCTCGAGATCAGATCCTGGCCAACATCCAAGCCATTGTCGACGACGTCTGTTCCCACAAGCCACTCAACTATGGTACGTATGTATGGCGCGGTAACTGACGTGACCACACAGCCCTTTGTAGTTAACCGCTATGCTTACTGGCAATGACCCGTTTGGGGGTGCTCATTAGTAGAGGGCTAGCTCATTACAGGGGGGTGCGCATACTGTGGCATCCCTTAGTGTCCAGTCTCCTACTCATCTGTAGTGTCCCCTCTCCTATTCATCTGTAGTGTCCTATTCATCTCTCGCACTCACAAAACGCTGCTCTGTGAACTTCCCATCAGTGTTGTTGTCTCCCCCCCCCGCCCCCACTTCACACTCGTTTGTCTTACTCACAAATGGTGGTCTGTGAAGTGTTTTTGACACACAGCGGCACAATGTTAGTCTTTTTTATTTTGCACTTCATGGAGAACAAATATTACTTTTGGCCGTTTGAAAGATAGGGTGCGCACATACTATACATAAAAGTCTGTTGCCAGACGATTGTTATAGACAGTGTGACAGTGATCTACACTCTGGGTATATAAGTTCCAAAAAAATAGCTTCAGTGATTTAAGAAACCATGGCCATGGGTTTGAAAAGAAAAATAACTTGAAAACTCTCTGAGCACTCCGGTGTTTATCTGTGCGTTCAGTCAATCTAATGTCTCTTTTCCACTGCCAGTTTTCTGGTAGGCTTACAGCTCGACACAGCACAACTGGGCTGCCACTTTTTGCTCCTCGATTGAGCTGTGTCGTGCCCAATTGAAAATCAAAAAGTGGTGGCCGAGTCACGCTTTGTCGAGCTGTAGGCCTTCCAGAAAACCGGCAGTGGAAAAGAGGCATTAGAATGACTGAACGCACAGATAAACACTGCAGCACTCACAGTTTTCAAGTTATTTTTCTCTTCAAAACATGAAAAGAAAGAATGTCCGCACACCGTTACTGCTCCCGGTTTATTAAACACAACGTTTGTCGACCAGTCTGGTCTTCGTCAGGTGTAGGTGCGTTTTTCTCTTCAAACCCATGGCCGTTCCTTAAATCATTGAAGTTTGTTTTTGGAACGTCTATACCCAGAGTGCAGATCACTCTGTCAAATTGTCTACTACAATTGTCTGGCACCTGGCTTTTGTGTATGCAGTGGAAAAGAGGCAGAAGTCTAGTCACCTGTACCTGTGGCTGTATCATGTGCTGATGCTACTGCCGCCGCTCTGTTAAAACCTCCAGCAAAGTTTGTCAGCACTTACTTCACGCTCCGTCTATCTCACTCATGAACAGTCCTCTGCAAGCCTCCAATAACTTTGTCACCACTTAGGAAACTTTTTTAATGTTATTTCCTCGCATGGTTTTCAACACAGCTGTGGGTTGTGCGTCTCCAAACATTGCTAAGGCCCCCTGTGTGTGTGTGTGTGTGTGTGCGCGTGCGTGAGTGTGTGTGTGTGTGTGTGTGTGTGTGTGTGTGTGTGTGTGTGCGTGCGTGCGTGCGTGCGTGCGTGCGTGCGTGCGTGCGTGCGTGCGTGCGTGCGTGCGTGCGTGCGTGCGTGCGTGCGTGCGTGCGTGCGTGCGTGCGTGCGTGCGTGCGTGCGTGCGTGAGTGTGTGTGTGCGTGTGTGCGTGAGTGTATGAGTGACAAGGTCTGTTGGCTCTCCTTCTGTAGTCTTGTGGAGCAGCTGTTTGAAGTCAGTCAACGGCTCTCCTCCTCTCTAATTTGGTTGGCAAGGGGGACGTTTGTGATCATGCAAACCTCGTACCATTTCACCTGCACATTTCGGGTTGATGGATGGGACAGTTTGTTGGTTTAGGTTTTTTTCATTGAGACGACTGTCTGCACACTTGATTTTTGTTTTGTTTTTCATGTCATTGCATAACAACTTTTTGGGCTATGAGATTTTCTTCAGGTGCCTTGAAATGCTAAAAATGGGATTTCAAATGTGCAGACTACTTATTATTATTATTAATCAAATATCTGAATTAACTTTTGTCCTGCACCTTGACCCGGGGATGTGCACCATCTTTCTTATCAACTGAACGACTTTTTTGGTTGTCTGACAGTTAAAAGCTGTGGGGCACACAGTTGGCATACTTTACGGTAGGGACACATAGGAAAGGAACGAGACGAAGAGAGGCGAAATTCAGTGACAACTCAACCGTCATCAGGTCGTTGCAGCGAATCGAATGGAACGGGACAGTTATGTGGGACGAGTTCGCACCTCATTTGCATAACATTAAACTTTGTCTAATGATTTCGTGTCGCTCCGCTCCTGTTCACTTGCTTTCGCTTGCCTTCGCCTCTCTCATAGGAATGAATGGCGAAGTTCGCTTCGCTTGGCCAAATTCACGTCAATGTGTCCCTACCGTTACGCATATAATAGTTTGAGTCAATGCGACCTGGATGGTTGTTACTGGGCTTAAAAGGCTCCTCACTAGACCACGCGACCCAACCTAACCCAACCACCACCACTCCTTATGGGGGACTTAACTTGTGTTTTCATTCTTTTTTTATCTTCCTGTTTGTCTGTTTTTTTCATATCTCTTTCATGTTGTCTTTTTAAAGCTGATGAAAACCAGCGAGGTCGGCGTCTGCGCCTACACTTTTGACCCGTGTATTGCTTGGTGCGTCCGCTCCCAAAAAGTAGTAATCACTTGAGATTATGAAAAAGGGAGGTGCAAGTCCACAAACATCTGTTGCTCTAGTTTTAACATCTGACTTCTGTTGCAAATTTTCGGCTACAGTATACATTTTTCACACAGGCCTGTGTGCACCTCCTTTTGTATTACCTCAAGACATTACTATCTATTTAAAGCTTGAAACAAATGGAACAACAAATTGAGAAGTACCGTGACAAATAAGAAAAGAAGAGGAGAAAAAAATCCAAACAAACCTGAAATAATCTGAATGTCCCCCAAAGTTTCAAACCATAGCGACTACTATTTTGCCAAAGATGGAACTGGGCCAACTGCTATATTTAACATGCTGTACGATGTACAATGGCATAACACTGTACAACTTTTGAAGTAGGCTGACGTTCGTACTAGGCTGAAGTCACCAATGCAGACAAATGGACACAATGCAACAACAATTGGGCCACTAGCTGAGTGGTGTATTTTACCATTGTTGGAAGTTTTTACAATGCACAATGGGATACTGTACAACTTTTAAGTAGAGGCTCAGGGCACCAAATGACCCAATTCAACAAATTGGACCTCCAGCTATGACTGCAGTGCAAAGGTGTATTTTAGCAGAGCTGGGCATGGAGGGGTTTCTGTAGAGCGGGTCATAAAATGAAATGACATGCAGTCCAACTCTTAATCAGACAAGGCTCATACTGTATTAATGTCTGTCTTTGCCCAAACCAATAGTCGGGGTACCCTTGTAAAATTGACATTCGGGGTCCTATCGTGGCCTAACTTGCTTCCGGTTCCATATCTTCACTGTCCTGTCACACAAATAAAGGACAAACATTTTTGTGTGTGTTGTTGCTTGATTTGTATTTTGGGGCTTTCGTACCTTTTCGTGGCGAGTAAGGGAAAGTAGTGGGGAGACTGAGACGAGGTAGGGATGGGAATTGGCTCAAGCCGGAACCCGAACATGTTGTCTGGGTATGGATATTTTACAGTGTGTTTAAAACTTAACACGGTCCACCACATCACCCAGAGAGCATGTTTTTAAAACAGTTATTCTATTTAATTTTTTTTTTTTCCTATCTATCTTCCAGGTCCGTTTATTGAGAGGATGATGCTCAATAGCCAGACCAGCGAAGCTCTGCTTATTAAGCACGAAGACCTTCTGCCCAAGCCCAAGGAAGAGGAGCTGTGATTGTGCACACTGTAAATGTTGTAATATAATATAATAAATAAATAAAAAGTTGTGTGTTTCTGGAAACAATCTCCGTATCACATCTCATACATGTGTGATTGCTTTACATTGTATTTGTATTTGGCAGACACTTTTTAACCAAAGCGACTTACATTTGAGGACATGTTGCATAATCATAGCCAACATCACCAGCAGATACAAAGTGCACAGGAAATATACAGAACAACAAGTGTCGATGCTAAGTAGGGTTAGTCTTTTTATTCAACTATGCATACTAACTCCAACTACACTGCATGTCTCTGGAAGTTTCAAACATTGTGTTGAAGACAAAACAGGACAGGATCACAATCAATACTTGGAAATGGAAATGACATTTACTGCACATATTTGGAATTATAGTATGGTGTTAACACACAAACCATAATGTTCAAACACTTCAAACCCGTGAAAATCTTTGCCAATTCTGTGGCAATTTCTTATCATTTGTTTAATAAGCTTACACAAATATGTACAGAAATCTATTCATCTTAATGTTTTTTCTACTAACGATTTCATGACCATAAGTATTCCAAAAATGAATCGATAAGCACATCACTTTTGTTCTGCCAGCATTTAGCATGCAGTACCGGGAAAGTGTTTTCCTTATATTTAAGCTTTAGGTTGCATATTTAGTTTCAAAACATCTAAAAAATAGCACTGACTATTCAGTCTGGCCTGGAATATTCAAGATTTTATGTAGACCGTATACTAGGGGTGGGGAACCTTTGTCTTATAGGCCTATGGCCCCTGATATAATTTTAATGTCATGCAGTTTCACATGAAATTATATTTTTGTGAAGGACTCTTAGAAATTGCATTTGCAATATAATTAAGATACAGCTCCAGGCCACTTTATTAGAATAGCATGAACAAGTTGATTTATTTTGGTCTTCCAGCTCAAAAAACCCATGAATTGGGGAATTTTCTTCATCAAAATTTGGGTCACATCAAATCAGTTGAAATTTGGTACTTTCTACATAACATGCAATGTTCAATACTTGGTTAGGACTCTCTCTGTCTTCATAACGGCCATGATGCGTTTAACATTGAAGTCAATGGCAGAAACTGTGCATGGGAGTTATGGAAGCCCAGATAACTCGCCAGTTTAATTCTAAATCACCAGAAATGAAACCCTATTGAAAATGAATGGGGTTTTATTTCTGGTGAGTTAGAATTAAACTGGTGAGTTAACACCAAAACGTAGCATGGAAATCTACGGGTATATTGAAGAGTGAAGTGTGGGACACCAGGTCAACAAACAAGAACAGCTGACAGCAAAGCATCAAGGATATCTGGGCTTCCATAACTCCCATGTACAGTTTCTGCCATTGACTTCAATGTTAAACGCATCATGGCATTGATTAAGACAGAGAGTCCTAACCAAGTATTGAACATTGCATGTTGTGTAGAAAGTACCAAATTTCAACTGATTTGATGTGAACCGAATTTTGATGAAGAAAATTGTGATTTTATTACAATATTCTAATGATGTGAATTCCCCAATTCATGTTTTTTTTTAGCTGGAAGGCCAAAATATGTAAAAAGAAAAAATGTAATGATTGGAATAGTTAAACAACTGGGCCATTAATCTACAATCCATGACAGTTTAACCTTATTGATGGAATTATGGAAATACATCAACTTTTTCATGCTATTCTAATAAAGTGGCCTGGAGCTGTATATTTTCTGGGGACCCAGTGAAGGTTGGGTGTGTTGTAATGGTAACCGCCTTCAATATAGGCCTAAAGTGCATGGGGAAATTTGTGTTCATTGCATAGCCATTGAAAGACTTAAGACATAAAATTTGAAGTGACCCTGGCAAACGGTTCCCTACCCCTGCCATACACAAATATCCCCTTCTCTCCACCAGCCTCCTCGACCCACCGTTTAATTGACAACCACTTGTGTTCATCTTTTTCATTGGAAATGATAGTCAGCAGAGGGCGCCCCTGCGTTGTAATCACTGTGCGCAGACTAGGATTTGTTGGACAACGCACCTCGAACAATTCGGTGTTTCCCATGACGCTGTCAGTTCACAGAGCATGAATGTAATATAATCCATCCATCCATCCATCCATTCATTCATTCATTCTGCAATTTGTGCAAATTTGATGAATAGAAGTGCCAAAGTGAATGGTTTTAAAGTTGACCAATTCCATTCATTTTACTGATGTAGTCTTTTGTGGCATTTGTTTCTTTTTTGCGCGCGCAAAAGGGAGCTACACCTGGGAAGATGGGGACATTAGGCCTACTTGGAACGGTTGCCTCCTATTGGGCCTACAGCAAAATATAGGCAGTGCTGATAGTATTCAGGCTCCATGCCTGATTTCAGGCTTGACAGAGTTTGCAAAAATAAAAACATTGATAGTAGCCATAAGGTTATTCTTATCTCAGAAAGTGTTACAGGTCCAGGATTTTCTTCTACTATCAGGCTTGAATAATGGTCATACACTATTAAATGTTTGAATAATGCGTCAAAATAGGCCTACGGTTCGTCACCATGCAGTATCTTGTCGTCGTTAGAGCAGGGAAAAAAGTTCAGACTCGGGACTTTTTTTCACTATCACCCCTGTATAGGCTTGGCAGTCACAGTAGTGTTTCTGACTGAATGAATATGCATCCAAAGTAACTGGAGCTAAGCCTCGTCATGTCCTTTAGGTTGGAGAGAAATTACAAAGCTCCTCTTTGTGGCCGAAAGGAATAACGCAAATCATTGCGTCTCTCTCCATTACAATCGAAAACACCATGCGTTAGAACTTGCTCGGGGTCCTGTTCCCACACGGATGGGAGGGGGGCGTTCTTCCTTTGCAAACCGCCTGCAACAACTGAGGCACTTCAGCGAGTCATTTTTAAAGGCTAGCCTATAGACTGCAGGTTGGGGCGACCGGGAAAAGTCCGCGCTGTTGGAACTATAATTATTAGCCCGACCGAAAGGGCTCATTTTCTTCGCCATGCCATACAAACTCTGAATGCAGGGATTTGAGTGTGAGGTTTGCGGGCGTCTTTGAAGTTTGGCTGAGAGCTTGGACTAGATTCAAAACCGCATCGCTTCCTAGATCGGATGCTCGCTGATACCTGCTGTGTCTGTTCTTGACTTCGGAACTTGTGTCAGGCGCCCTGCTGAAGACGCGTTCTTCATCTCGTGGCATCGCAAAAATTGTATGACGTTGCAAGGCAACAATAATGATCATTGGCATTCCTATCTCGGATTTGAATTAGAGATTGCATCTTCTCCTGTGGATTTATTCTTCAATTTCATGTCGTAAGCATGGGGTTCGTTTGGATCCTCATCGCTCTAACTGGAATAGGCACCATCGCCAAGCAAACAGAAGGTGGGTTTGTCGGTATGGTTTAAACTTTCCGGGCATGGTTAAAATAAAAGAACTCAGATAGGTTGTAGATGTTGTGAATGAATACCTGATGAAGTTTTGTCCTGAAGCCTTTACATAGCTTATGGATTATATTAGTCTTGGCTAGGTCTTTTTGGTGCACCTATTCCATAGTAGAATTGTCACTACTGAGACCTGATCCAAGGACTTTTGAAACATCTAATAGGCCTATCTAATAGGCTAGGGCAAGCATATTTGTAAAAACAATGATACAATGAACTCAACAGAAATGTTTGTTCTGTACGCCTAGTATGTTTTCTCTTTTGTTTTATCTGCCTTGTGACTAGAGTTATTAATTATAAGTAGAAGTTTTTTTTACAGATGTAATTACACATCAAATTGAACATCAAATTGTTGTAATTACCATGCATCTGTACGAATACTTCTACTTTATACAACTCTGCTTGTGATAACACTTCAAAGAGAACACATGCAGTAGCCTATTACACAGTATTACTCTGCCATTATTTATATTCCATCCAGACTTCTTCATCTCTCTCTCTCTCTCTCTCTCTCTCTCTCTCTCTCTCTCTCTCTCTCTCTCTCTCTCTCTCTCTCTCTCTCTCTCTCTCTCTCTCTCTCTCCTCTCTCTCTCTCTCACACACACACACACACACACACACACACACACACACACACACACACAGACACAGACACACACACACACACACACACACACACAGACACACACACATACACACACACAGACACACACACACAGACACACACACACACACACACACACACACACACACACACACACACACACACACACACACACACACACACACACACACACACACACACAGTATGGAGTATGGTTCAATTAAAACTCCAAGCTGACTTTTCTGTGTAGTGTAACCACTCAAGCAAGCAGCTTCAAGAAACTCTCCCCCCCCCCCCCCTTCCTCCAGTGTGCTCCTTCACTTGGAGACCTCTGTCATTTTAACTTAAGACCCTCGCCCTCAC
>NC_085859.1:35866674-35871674 GCF_034702125.1 Engraulis encrasicolus | reverse complement strand
AGGGAATTTGAAAAACTGGCCCTCGGTGACTTCTAATTGAATAGCCCTGCTGTACTGCAACATGGGGGTCAGCTCCATGTTCCCACAGCCCATTGGTCCCACGGCCACGGCCCATTGGTCCCACAGCCCAAATGGTCCCAGCTTATTCCTGCTGCTCCATGTTCCCACAGTTTTAAGAAATTATTCAAATATAAGCCCTATGCTCTACAACTCCAATTTCCCACATTTCCAAGTAAACTAAGAGAACCAATTGGCCTAAAAATACTGTTAAAAATCTTAGTGATGTGGGACCAATGGGCTGTGGGACCAATGGGCTGTGGGAACATAGACACGCTCCCGCAACATGCTAGTGCTGTGTTGCACTGTAGGGTGCTATATGACTCTATGATGTGTGCTGCACAGTAGGGTGCTTTATTCTGTACTGCTCTGCACTGCGCAGGACTATACTGCTCTGGGGTGCGTTTCTCGACAGTGTCGTTGCTAACTAAGTTAGCAACTTACTTGGTTGCAATGCAATTTCCCATTGGCAACCTACTAAGTTGCTAACTGGTTAGCAACGATGCTTTCGAGAAACGGGGTCCTGGTCTGATAGTGTCTGTCCTGTCCTGTGCTGTGCTGTGCTGTGGTGCTCACTGCTCACGCACCCGATGGACTGGCGGTTGCATCAGGCCCCACCACCGCAACCCACAGAAACAAACTTCAGTCAGTCGGGAGGGAGGGAGGCTCCTGTCATTGCATCGCGCGCTGCAACATAGAGCGAGCGTTCCAGCAGCACCCAAATATATCACCACACTCCAGGCCATGGATTCCTGGCATTGCAAGTTGTTCCCCCCCTCGTACACCCCCCCCCCACACACACACACACCCCAACCCCAAAGCGATCAAAATGTAGGCCACTGGCTGCGAGAATAGAAAGGATACACGTACACGTTGCCCGCTCCGATGACACACATGATGTTAATTCATTGTGGTGACATCGCGCCAGTGTCGCGTTGAAAGTAAAATGGCCCCTGCAATCTGCATTAAAAGATTAAGATTCCATGTAATGATTCATAGATGATTTAAAGTCCATTCCAGTACATTATTGTCTATGTTAAAATACTGTGAGTCATGAACAATGTGAATTGTAATAAAACTTTTTTTGCCCCGTATGCCCCTTTGATTTAAGCCTTCTCCGGAAAGCGGAGGGGGGGAAGCGTATTATTATCCACGCTAACAGTGAATCTATATTAATGTGAGGGCTTCCCAAAGACCCAAGCATGTGTAGAGACACCCTGCCCTGTGCTGTATTAGCTCCAGCCATCGCAGCCAGGCAACCAGGCCTTGTGGAGTATGACATTAAAGATTTAATAGGTTTCAGACGAGCTGTGAAAGTTAGGTGCGTTTATTATAGGAAACTCCTTTTCCCCTCTTCTAGCACGGGGCGGGGGGATTACTCCCAAAGCCGGGCAGATAATTCCTCATTCGTGGCAGGGTCACCACACCAGGGAACGGTGATCGCACTGCCTGGGCCCCCTTTCTGTGATAAAAAGACAAGGGGGGTTGTCGTGGACTTCACCTCATCTGTCTGGAGGATAAGCTGAGCCTGTGTGGGTGCCACCTAGCCAGGCCATGCCCTCCTAGTGATGCAACACTAGTCAGGTCAAGAGCAATGCAAGTACTTTCTGAGCTCCCGAAAAATAGGGAACTCCTCCCAGTTTGTTGGGAAACAAACAACCATTAGCAAACCAGGGGAGACAGGTCAAACATGCCGTTTGGGAAATGTTAATTTTTATGCTCTTGGTCAGGCCAAGTCTCGAAGAGATTTGAAAGTCGATGATAATCAGGCTAGGGGCCACCAGTATCCAGAAGAAATACCTCTCAAAAAGTACAAGGTACAACTTGAACTCAATGTAGTGTAGTGAAATGTACATTATCTATGTAATGTTTATTAGCATGGTACTACATATAGCCTTGTATGGAACATGCAGCAGTGGAATGTAGGCTAGCTTGTTGGCAGAGTTTACGCCTCCAAAAAGAAAACGTTGATCAGGGCAGTGCAGCGTCAGACCCTCTGTTTTTAAACAAGTCCGACAGGCGGACAAAGATGCGTCGGTCTATGCACTATGCCGCCTTGTGGACACAGGATGGAATTACAATTTAGCGAATGCGCTTCAGACGGACCGACAGACTGACGGACGGACATACCCTCTTATAGAGATGCTAGGATGCATCTAAAAAAGTGGTTTTGTGGTGTCCAGGCAGAGACAGACGGACAGACAAGGTCATTGGACTCCTCTCCCTTTAGTTAGTTGTAGGCTATAAGGTTAGCCAATCATTGTGTGAGAAGAACTTGATGTAATTAGGAGACTCGGATGGACCCAGGGGCTCAGATGAAGGAGCTCAATCAGATAATCTTGGCCATCGAAATATGGCTGGTGGGGGATGGATGATAAGCCCCTTTACGTCAGTATCATTTTCCAACGTGTTTGTCAGCATTTGTAGCCTGAAAGGATCCGTCACAAAGTGACCGGTAATGGCACGGCAGAGTCCTTGTCTTTCGCTCTCTCAGAGCACCAATGCACTTTAGTGTGAATTTACACTGAGGAATGGAGTCAAGAGCTCGGTATTGATCGGCCAGGCGGACTTACCGGCAACCACACACACACACACACATTCTCAGACGCACACACACTCACACTCTCTTTCACACACGACACACCCTCTCTTCTCCCTCTCGTACACGCATGCACGCGCGCACGCACTCACGCACACGCAAACGCACACACACACACACACACACTTCATTGGATTGTCTGGAGCTACACACACACACACACACACACACACACACACACACACACACACACACACACACACACACACACACACACACACACACACACACACACACACACACACACACACACACACACACACACACACACACACACACATTCATTGGATTGTCTGGAGCCACTGTGCTGTGACTGACTGCTAAATGTTTCAGTGAGCAATCCTAAGCAAGCCCACAGGCCCACAGGACCCGAACGGCTGACCTTGGAGGGGTGACCTGAGTCTGGCCTGCCAATTAAGACCTGGGTGGGGGCCGGGGTGGGCAAATATTGACGGGGAGGGCAAATCATTTAGTAAGTAATCATAGTTATTTTTTTGTAATACATTTTTGGTTTGACGTGGAGGGCAAATAATAAAGTAAGTAATCATAGTACATTTTTTTCTAATACCTTTTTGGTTTTGGGGCGCAGGGAGGAGGGGGGGCACTCAAAGGGGCTTAGAGTGCTTATATTACAGCTAATATTACACAGATCTAGGTTACGTAAGTCAAAATCCAAAAACGATTGGATGTAGTAGAGGCAATCTGAAATATGTTTTGGGGGTTGGGAGGCTGGTTTAGTGGGTAGTGGTTGTTTGTAACCGTCCTCCTAACTGTTGTGGAAATTACGCCCCCAATCTCCTAGTGTGGGGTCCTCGATGAAGAGCAGGGGGAGGGTAGTAGCAGTAGTAGTAATCGGTGGTGGTTGGGTGTGGGTGGTTAAGATTGGATGGGGTGGGTTGGGGTTTCCTCTGAGCTACTCATTAACTTGTGTAGGACAACAACAGCAGGGCGTCCTATATCTTCCCAGGGGCCAGCGGGTCTCCCTGAATGAGTAACTCGGCTGGCCAAGTGCAAAAGTTCAAGAGATTGCTCCACAAGGAAGTAAAGGGACATGCTCTGGTGGCTTTGGTTGGTTGGGTTCAGGGCTCTAAATGAACACCAGCCAACCAGCCGAATGCTGGTGAAATTTCAGTTTGGCTGGTAGAAAATACCAACTTATTAGCCACTTTGACCAGTTAGTGAGTGTGTGTTTGGCTAGTAAGGTTAACATCTACACAATATTTTGGCTGGTGATGAAAAAAGTGAATATACAGCCCTGGTTGGGTTGAAGATAGAGGCACTTGGCCTGAACAGATGGCTGAGTGGATGCTTCAAGCTTTGATTTGAGTTGGCACCTGACCATAGCTAGTTGGCCTACCCCCTCCTTGCTTAATTTAAACAGGGTCCAAGTTGAAACTGAAGAAAATAAAATAACTTCATCACACTGATGGCTGAGTGGATGTTTCAAGATTTGATTTGTAAGTAACTTGGCACCATAGCACCAGTTGTCAACCCCCTCCTTGCCTAATGTAAACAGGGTCTAAGTTGAAACTGAAAAAAATAAAACAACTCCATCACACTGTGCACTGAAAGGAGAAATTTGCCTTCTTTTGCTCCAACTTTTTCTCTCAGCTGCAAGCAAGAAGTTATAATTAACACGCTTCAGTCAACTGTCTTGTGGATATCATAGAATGCAATGCATGGATAAGTCAAGTGTACCTAATTGTCAAATTCTTATTGTATTTCACACACACATACACGCACGCACGCACGCACGCACGCACGCACGCACGCACGCACGCAAGCGCACACACACACACACACACACACACACACACACACACACACACACACACACACACACACACACACACACACACACACACACACACACACACACTCACACACACACACACACACACACTCAAACACACACAAATGAAGCACAAACACTCAGAACAAGCGTGCACACTATACAAATAGATAGATGAACACACACACACACACACACACACACGCACACACACTCACACTCACACTCACACACACACACACACACACACACACACACACACACACACACACACACACACACACATACACACACACACAGTGTCGAAAGATCATTGTGCCTAAGTTAATAGACAAACAAACCCAGTCAGTCCCAGTCAACACTTGGAGCCCTTGTCTCCATCCGGGGCCGTTGGAACTTGACAGTTTCATTCAGCTGTGTTTGTCCCTGTCCTTTGGTGGTCCACTACTCTGCTCCAGTGTTGCCAGATTGGGAGGTTTCCCGCCCAATTGGGCTGCTTAGAATGGCCGTCTGCGAGTAAAAATGACATTTAGCAGAAAAAAAAAACAAATT
>NC_085859.1:35859174-35861674 GCF_034702125.1 Engraulis encrasicolus | reverse complement strand
CTCTCTCTCTCTCTCTCTCCTGCCGTCTCTGACTGAGGGCATTAGGTATGTGGGTCACACAGCGTCTTAGGTTAATAGTCTAGCCAAGCCCATTTTTTTTAGGGAAGAACGGCTCTGCACAAGTTCCTCGAGTCAATAAGAGGCTATTACTTTTATGTTTCCCGGAGTGTGTGGAGTGTGTGTGTGTGTGTGTGTGTGTGCGCGCACACAAGTATGTGTGTGTGTGTGTGTGTGTGTGTGTGTGTGTGTGTGTGTGTGTGTGTGTGTGTGTGTGTGTGTGTGATAGAGTGTTAAATGTCACAGTTCGAGACCATTTTAGATTGAACAAAAGCCATGGAAAAAGTTTGGGATTTTATGAAGATCTCAAGCTGAACAAACCGGCGTTTACCTCATATTTATAGATGTCTGCCTGGTGTAGGAACAAGCTCCCGTGCACTTTATGTGTCATGTTTTGGCTCGTTGAGTGCTCTCTGCCCTGTAGTTTAAGTCAGAACATGTTTCGACGTATTTTACCACGACAAGCCTTCACCTAACGTACAGGCCTTAATACTCTTGTCACTGCAAATAGCCGAGCGTCAGCCTTAAACTAAATAAAAGGCTCGAGCTGTAAAATCACTGTAATCATAAGTCGCAAAAGTGTGAGTCACAATACCAAGCTTTGGATACCGGTATGTTAATGTTTTATGCTAATGCTTTATGCGTATGCATATGAGAGCAGAACAGAAGTTTTCATCTGTTGTTTCTTTAGAGCAGTGGTTCTCAACCTTTTTTGAACAAATGCACCCTTGACCTCATCACAAGCCTCCCAACGCCCCCTTGACTTCATCATGAGACTGACAACGCCTTAGTATTAAAAAATGAAATGGATGAATGCCCCCCAATGACAACTAAGCAAGACCCCTCTCTGCTGTATCCTTCTCAACGCCCCCCTCACCCCTAGAGCTCTCCAACGCCCCCTGGGGTGCTGTACCGCCCCCGTTGAGAAACACTACTTTAGAGCATTTATAAATGCATTACAGAGGCTGTGAAATTCAGACAGGCATTTATTTGCATTGAAGGATTATGGGATTGCCTGGAGTTGTCTGGTGGTGTTGATTTTGCAGAGTCAAGTCAAATGTCCTTTTTGTTTATTCACTTCAGTGTTTGTGGAATTTGGTTTGACAACGAACAAAATGCACAGCAGGATGTAGTATACCGCAGGACTCTAGCACAGCATATTTTTTGCCAATGTTTTGCTGATGGGACCGCATAATAACATTCGTGAACAAATTGGTCAATGTGGATGTGTGATAGGAAAATCCACTCTCTCTCTCTCTCTCTCTCTCTCTCTCTCTCTCTCTCTCTCTCTCTCTCTCTCTCTCTCTTTCTCTCTTTTTTTTCTTTGTCACTTTCTTTCGCACGCGCACACACACACACACACGCACACACACACACACACACACACACACACACACACACACACACACACACACACACACACACACACACACACACACACACACACACACACACACACACACACCTCTGTGGTCCCTCACGCACCTACTCAAGCTCTCCCCTCATGGCAAATGTTGATAAGCGAGCTCTTTTCTTCAGGCCAAACAAAGGTAAAGAAAAGAGGCGCGTAAAGGGAAGGGAGCAAAGGTAGGAGAGAGAGAGAGAGAGAGAGAGAGAGAGAGAGAGAGAGAGAGAGAGAGAGAGAGAGAGAGGAGTACACAATAGCAACTCTGGAGGGGGAGAGCGGTCAGTGAGGAAGAGGGGGAGGAGCGGCGGAGTGAAGAGGCGGGGAGAGGGGTCTCTAAGTGACAGGGTCTCAAGGGGTCATGACCTTTAGTCCCGTTGACCATTCCTGGGTGAACGACTAGACAATGGCATAAAAGCTCTTTGAAGTAACGCAACACTTTGACTGACTTTTGTGTTCTTTTCCGATTACGTCCTAATTTCGTCCCAGTTTCCTACCCTGTCTATTAGTAAAATGCTCGTTCCCAGCTAATAAGCACCTTAAAAGTCACAGATAGGCCTATAGACCATGCACTCTGACTGGCATTTTCCAATAAGTCATACTGTAATAGCGAGCAAATTAACATCTGGCCTGTCCTGGACTGAACTTGTGGTCCAGATTAAAAATTGCCTATTCATGGAAAAAGAGGTTTTAGATTGGAGTATTATATAGGAGGGTGGATCTTTAGTGTGTGTGTGTGTGTGTGTGTGTGTGTGTGTGTGTGTGTGTGTGTGTGTGTGTGCGTGTGTGTGTGTGTGTGTGTGTGTGTGTGTGTGTGTGTGTGTGTGTGTGTGTGTGTGTGTGTGTGTGTGTGTGTGTGTGTGTGTGTGTGCGCGCGTGCGTGCGTGCGGGTGTGTTTGACAGAGAGAGAGAGAGACAGTGAGAGAGCGATAGAGAGAGTGTGTGTGTGTGTTTGTGTGAGTGCCATGGGAGAAGAGCACTTTGGCATAGTGTGGCAGGACCTCCAGGTCCCTAATACTGTACTTACCAATGGGGAGG
>NC_085859.1:35839174-35856674 GCF_034702125.1 Engraulis encrasicolus | reverse complement strand
ACACACACACACACACACACACACACACACCTCTCCCCCCTCCACAGCTGTTCCTTGCTGTTGCCCGCACCTTGTCAATTATTCATTCAAGAGTCTGGCCTCATTTGCTTATGAGAAAGACACACACACGCACACACACACACACACGCACGCACGCACGCACGCACGCACGCGCACACACACACACACACACACACACACACACACACACACACACACACACACACACACACACACACACACACACACACACACACACACACACACACACACACACACACACACACAGGAAACAGGTCTGCCTCTTCTGCGTCACACAAAGAGCACCCCTCTTCCCAGACCGACCTGCTTTTCTTTGTACATGTACGCTTGGAGTAGAGTAGAGAGGAGTAGAGGGGTCCCGCACTCTTTGGTAGTTAGGCCCCCTTTTGACACTGGGGCACCTTTGAAAACTGCCACTCTGAGTGCTCGGAGCACACAACGGAGCTCTCATTTCTCAAAAGCGTACACAGCGCAAACAGCAAAGTAGCTAACTTAGTTAGCAACTATGGTTTTGAGAAGTGCACCGACTTTGTATGTCCGTCCGTCGGTCTGTCTGTCCGCCCGTCTAAAGCGCATTCTTTAAATTGTAATCCCCTCCTGTGCCCACAAGGCGGCCGAGTTCGGGGCCCTCTGCATAGACGGATGCATCTTTGTCCGCCTGTCAGACTTTTTTTTCTTAGAGACAGGCCCAGAATGTAGAATGTGATTCGAAAAAAAAGGGTTTGGCCTGGGTCTTTTTTGGTCCCTGCCCGGCCCTGCACACACCCCTTTACCCCTGTTGGCTGGATTTGAAGTGTTCACTCATTGACTATTTAGTGCACTATTGTAGCACATAAAGCAATGTAGCTCCCACCAGATGGTGAAGTATGGAGTGAATGAATGAACATTTCAGACACGGTCACGTATTGGTGTCCCTGTTCCTGATTGCCGCCTTCTTTTTCCCACCACTGTACTGGCTTTGCAACTTGATATTTTGTTTGGAGAGGGACCACTATGCTAGACTTATGTGCAAAAATGTGCACCCCATGTATACACACAAGTTATAACCTAAACCTTCATACACACACAAATACATTACATACACACACAAGCACACAAATACTGTACACAAAAGTGCTGAAAACACACACACACACACACACACACACACACACACACACACACACACACACACACACACACACACACACACACACACACACACACACACACACACACACACACACACACACACACACACACACACACACACACACGGGACCACCTCTATTTTCCCCTCCCTCCGCCCTGCTCCCTGTTTTCTGTTCGTTCTACAATGGTGCCCTGATCGTTCTTTGTTGAAAGGAATGTCCTTGTTCTTTGTGCCCGTCCATCACCACCAGTCATGGGTCTTATAGGGTGCAGACTGGCGACAGGCCAGAGCACCTCCACCCCCACTCCCACCTCCACCTCCACCCCCACCCCCACTCCCACTTCCACCTCCACCCCCACCCCCACTCCCACTCCTACTCCCACTCCCAGGTCCACTGACAACTTTGGCCAGGCCTGGGACAATGTCAAGTATAAGGGCCCCCAACCCAATGCATATAATGTAATGAGGACCCAATTTTGGCCCTCCTTTATCCCTGGGCCCGGAAACCACTGACCCCTTTGTCCCCCCTGTCGGCTTCCCTGTCCACTCCCAGCATCCACCCTGTTGACGCTCCAACACATAGTGATGACTTACATGCCATCTCCATGCTCCATTCCTGGGCCGCTGAGAGCTTTCGCTGGGCCCAGGGGAAAAAATCATTTGAAAGGGCCCCCTACCCAATACATACAATGTAAATGGGGACCCGATTCTGGGCCCCTTATCTTTCTGAGCCCAGGACAACATACCCCGTTGTCCCCCCTTGTCGGCAGGCCTGCTCCATTTATACACACACATACGTATAGTACGCAGTGGCACGTCTTTTCATTTCTGGATGTTTCCCTGAAGGCATGTCACCTGGCACCCTTTCAATGTTTCCCTCTTCTCTTCTCTTCTCTTCTCTTCCTCCTGCTCCTCCTCCCTTGTTCTGTCCATCTGTCTGTATCTTCTTTTTTCTTCTTCTCCTCCTCACCCTAATTTTCTATACTTAGTATTTTCTTTACATGTCCTCACCCATCCATTTCTGCCACTCTTCCTGTGTACTCCTTAGTTTCGTTGCTTCGTTTTTTTTTTCTTTCTTTCTTCCTCTCCGTCGCTCTCACGGCAGGATTGCGCCGCTGCACTTTTCCCTTCTGCTTTCCGCCGGCGCTGCGGTCGGTGCAACACCTGGACAGCTGCTCCTGTGAGGGAGACGCACTGTGTAATTTGCTGCATACACAGAGCTGTAAACACAGAGCACCGGGCCGGGCCCTGGGAATATGTAGGAGAGAGAGAGAGAGAGAGAGAGAGAGAGAGAGAGAGAGAGAGAGAGAGAGAGAGAGAGAGAGAGAGAGAGAGAGAGAGAGAGAGAGAGAGAGAGAAAGAGAAAGAAAGAGAAAGATAGAGAAAGAGAGATGCAGTGAGATAAAGAAAGAATGAAAGAGAGGATGAGCGAATGAATGAGGGAAAAAAGGCAGGCAGTGAAAAGATCAGAGGGTTGCCCCTCCACTGGCTTCCATGGGAGAGAGAAGAGAGGAGAGGCAGGCAGAGATGTGCTGATCTGTCATTAGGGGAGCCGGCTGCTTACTCATTTCACTGGCATGCGCTTCAGAGTAGCCGTTTGGGCGGCCGGGCGGGCAGGTAGGTAGTGCGGGAAGGGAGACTGTGAAGTGATGCATGTACTGTGTGTAATTAGGGTTTTTGGTTTGGCTTTGAAAGTGGTGGGGACATTATTAAGGCAAATTGTCCAGGTTAGCTATTTTTGCATTATATTTGTCAAAAAGTGGTGGCAACAAGCTAGGTTTATCTCAAAAGTTCTATGGACATGTCCCCACCATCCACACCTAAAATGACACCCGTCTCACCTGTTTTTATGGGGGATTTGTAATTCACTCGTTCCAGAGGTGCTTGTTACTTGCGTACAACGCCCGAGAACAGTATGCTGTGGGCTTGAAAGCCGCCATTAAGGATGTCAGTTGTAGTTTCAGTCTTTCATTCTCACTTGCTGTACCTAATCATGTGCACGCCGTCTGGAGAACCATTGATCTGACCTAGTTGTGTGTGTGTGTGTGTGTGTGTGTGTGTGTGTGTGTGTGTGTGTGTGTGTGTGTGTGTGTGTGTGTGTGTGTGTGTGTGTGTGTGTGTGTGTGTGTGTGTGTGTGTGTTTGTGTTTGTGTGTGTGAAGGTATGCGCAATGTCTATTCACCTGCAAACCACGTAAGTCACTAAATCCCAGTGCAAAATCCTTTGAGTGGCAAAGAAGCAAAGTTAACTTGAGTGCTTGCCTCAATGCACCGTCTGCATATTCGGAACTAAATTGTTACAAAGTGGTATGTGTGTGTGTATTGTACACAGAGGCACAGGTGTAAGTCCCTTGTCCTACTGCAGTTGTGCTGTAGGTTGCATTTTAAAGCCTATCTTACCATGTGGGAACACACACACACACAGACACAGACACAGACACACACACACACACACACACACACACACACACACACACACACACACACACACACACACACACACACATAGTAACCACAAACATTTACACACACACACACACACACACACACACACACACACACACACACACACACACACACACACACACACACACACACACACAATGGGAGAGCGTGGGATCTTTCAAAGAGTCGTGTCAGTATTTATTTTACTGTTCCGACAGGAGTGACTAACAGGTGGACAGGCCTTTTTCTTCCTTCTCTCTGTCCGTCTCCCCTTCTTCCTCTCTCTCTCTCTCTCTCTCTCTCTCTCTCTCTCTCTCTCTCTCTCTCTCTCTCTCTCTCTCTCTCTCTCTCTCTCTCTCTCTCTCTCTCTCTCTCTCTCTCTGTGTCACCCCGCTCCCCAGGGAGTCACCTTCATGTTTGCTCAGCCTGTCTGACTTGTGTTTAGAGAGCAGTATAACTCTCTTGCAGTGTCATTAGACCGACTCCGGATCCCATCGCGTGGCCTCGGGTCAAGTCAGTCGCGGGAGGCACACACATACTGTACGCACATACACACGCACATATGCATGCATGCACATACGCAGGCACACATACAGTCATGTTAAGTTATGTATAGTCCTTATCACAAAAAAGAGAACATACTCAGACATATTGCCGTCTGATCAGATGAAAGCGGGGGGGGGGTGAAGAAAGATGAGAGGACCCGAAGTCTGGCTCACTGTTTCGCAGCGCTGTATGGCCACTGGTACATGTACTGTACGACTTACTCTGATGTAAGAGGAGGAACCCTGGGAAGAAGAAAAAAAAATCTTGTGAGCTCTTCTTCACCAACTTGAAAGCGTACAGAAACTTGAAAACTTGCCGAGTGGGATAAAGTTGTGAGTCATCATTCATTTCATGCCATTTTTATGTCGGCGGTTAATAAATAATTTCCAAACAACTTCAGTTCATTTTTTTAAAACAGTCATCATTTGGCCTCAATACCATATTAGGCAAGTGCAGTTATGACTTAACCCCAAAAAAATTCTAACAAAAGGTTTCTCAGTGGTTTACAGTACTATCTGATGTACCTAACAACATACTAAAAATCTGCCAAAATCTGACTTCAGGAAAGGCCTCATTTTCAAGATGGCCGCCGCAGGGCCCTTAAATTGACTCTGGCCTTAAAATTGCATTGAAATGAGCAGGAATAGTGGTGTTTGATGCATGTTTCAACCTTGTAATGTTGTAATTAGACTATGTCCTTGATATATATATGGTTATTTGTGCAGTTTGCAGTTAAAAAATCAATTTACAACTGTATGGTACTGTAATATTAGGCAAATTTGGCCTAGTGGTTAGGCTAAATACTGCTAACCTCTTCTTTGTGTGCATTTTACTTTTTTTTTAATAATGATTATTTTTTACATTAATATACATGTTTTGTATGTGCATGTTTTAAAATATATTTATTTATTTTATTTTGACAGTGATGATCAATGGTAAAAAGCAAGGAATCCATACGAAGGATTCAAAATGTCACTTTTCACTGCCTCCCGTGTAGACAAGACATGACAAACATTAAAAGTGCATGACATTATAACATCTATATGCACAGGCACAACCAATAATACATCTTAACTTATCTTAACCTATCCTAAGTACACAGCCACAACACACAAAATATCAAAACATTACAGTAACTGTACAGTACAGTAAATTGTACATATGCGCACAGTAGTCAGATCAGGTATTAGCACCAGTAAAAAGCAAGAGATTGTGAGCACAAGACAGTTTATTATGTATTTGTTTAGAGCAACAGGCATACATAGTACAGTTGTAGGTGGGAAAAGTCTTTTCTGGGGGGTCTGAGTGCAATTGTTCTTTGGAAAGATGCAGATTTGTCCGGCAGCCTGTTGGGTGCAGAGAAGAACTCAGCATCCTTACAGTCTGTTTGAGACTCTGGTGGTGCCAGAAGAGAAGCTTGTTGAGTGGCTTGCATCACTATTGTGATCACTTTGTGGGTGGTGTATCCAAACCCATTCAATATGGCTGTGGTGAAGGGGAGTAGAGTTGCCCAGCCGAGAATCGAATCCAGACCTTCTCGGGTACCAAACTGGGGTTCTGACCGCTACGCCAAAGAGCCAAGCTCATTGGCGTGACCGGCAGAACACACCCACAACCCTAGTGATGGTCAATCTATCACAATGGTAACCAAGCTAAATCATACCCTGTGCCACCAATGCAAAAAAGTGGGATCAAGTACTGTTTCCTAAATGGGCGTGAATTTCCTTTCAACTCCACTCATTCTCCTTGTCTCCTAAAGGGGTATGCCATAGGATTTCAGCTTAAAACCTCACATGGATCACATGGATTCCGGAAGAAATACATGAACCATGTATACCTTATCAATTGTCTCCAGTGTGTTGTGCATGAACAGGTACACAAATGATCTTGGTTGCACTTAATGGTTTGTCTTAGAAATGTGGTCATGATGGCGAAGCACTTGCCTCGACTGTTCAGGAAGTTGAGACACTTCTTGACATGCAGTGTTGGTCCAGAATAGGTCATCATTGATGTCCAAACCTAGCCAGGCCATGCCCTCCTGATGACGCAACACCTTCAGCATTGATCCTAGTCAGGCCAAGAGCAATACACATATAATTTCTGAGCTCCGGAAAAAAACGGGGCACTCCTCCTGGTTGGTGGGAAGCATGCAACCATGGAAATATTGATTGTTATGCTCTTAGTCAGACCAAGTCTTGAAGAAATTTGAAAGTCAATGATAATCAGGCCAAACCCACATCTCATGTTTGTGCTGCTCAAATGGTCTACCTCTTTCCTGTAGTGTGCCTTGTCCCTCTTGATCGTCTGTGAACTATTGGAGTGGTACTGTAGGTTGACGTCCAGTCATTTATTAGCAGGGTGAAAAGCAGAAGGCTGAGCATGATTGTGCAAGCAGTGACTCAGTCTTGACAAGGTGGTGCTCCTGCTCTGCCTGTATCCCAGTGCAAGCAAGGGGCATGGACCCAGTGGGAGGACACCATCCATAGGCTCATGTATTGGCTGGACATCTTGCAAGGCCACTCCAATTGCGTCCTGTTTGGATAGCTACTGCAGCTCCTTTTATTGTGTGATCCCTGGCTCCATCAGCTCTAAAACATGTCAGGCCTTCTCTTGCTTGTATGCAAGTCCTACAGACTTAACTGGAAGATGAAGCTCATTCTTGCCAAAGAGTTATACGTGCATTGGTAGCATCATAGCTTGAGTGCCTTTCACTGGAAGTATGACATAACTAGCAATTCAAAGTACTTCATAATGATGGCCACAGGTCACATTCATTTTAGCAGGATGGGGAATTCTCTGGCATCATGTTTAGCCAGCTACTGTGATTTAGTCTGTTACCATGATGCTGCACAATATTTCAAGATAAAGTCAATCTGGTCAAGCTGCTCGTCTGTGCCATTTCAGCGCTGCCCAAATTTTGGAAACTCAATGCACTTTGCTTGACAATAACTCAATGCCTGTAGTGAGCAGTCTGTTTTGGTTGTGACAGACACCATTAAGAACATGGCTCACACTTCAGCTTGGCCAGAGTCACGATGGAAGTCATGGATGAATTTCCTGTTTGATGTTGTATTATATTTAAATTAAAAAATTAACACATTTTGTTCCAAATTCAAATTCTTCAGCACAAATTCTTCAGAGTTTAATATTATTGGGATCAGTATGATGTGGATGATTCTAAGTTAATCCCCAAAATGTTATTTTAATTTTACTTGGTCAAAACAAATATGAACCATCACCTTTCCTGGTCATTTCAAGGTCTTTATAAGGCTACGGTCATTGGACCTACATACAGTATAAAAAATACATCAATAAATAAATATATATAATAAATAAATAAAATATGTAAAAACATACAAATATTTTTTCTAAAGTAAAGTGAAAATAATCATAATCACAAACAAACAGGATAGCAGTACTTAGCCTACATACAGTATGCCAGAGCAGATCTGGCTAATATCACAGTAGGCTGCCATCAATCAAAACAAAATCAAAATGCATTTATAACCATTCATAATATCAGGGAAATATTCTAACAACATTACATGGTGAAAAAAACATATCAAAGACCTCTATTCCTGGGCATTTCAATGTCATTTTATGGCCACAGTAATCTCTTGTCTATCCATACAGGACGCAGTGAAAAGTGAAATTTTGAATCCTTCGTATGGATTCCTTGCTTTTTACCATTGATCATCAGTGACAAAATAAAATAAATAAATACATTTCAAAACATGCAAATGCAAAACATGTAATATTAATGTCCTAATTGAAAAAAAAAAACTGAAATGCACACAAAGAAGAGGTTAGCGGTATTTAGCCTAGCCGCCAGGCCAAATTTGTCTAATATTACAGTACCATACAGTTGTAAATTGATTTTTTAACTGCAAACTGCACTAATAATCGTATTTATATCAAGGACATAGTCTAATTACAACATTACAAGGTTGAAACATGCATCAAACACCACTATTCCTGCTCATTTCAATGCAATTTTAAGGCCAGAGTCAATTTAAGGGCCCTGCGGCGGCCATCTTGAAAATGAGGCCTTTCCTGAAGTCAGATTTTGGCAGATTTTTAGTATGTTGTTAAGTACATCTGATAGTACTGTAAACCACTGAGAAACCTTTTGTTAGAATTTTTTTGGGGTTAGGTGTATTTTTCTCATAAATGCACTCGTCTATATGCAGCCCTTCTGATCAACAACATGTTTTTTTTTATTCAGCCGATAAAATATCCCAAATCCATAGTTTGAGCACTTACTTACTGAACTTCAGATATGCATTATTTTATTTTGTTCTAACACAATGGCAAGCTATTCCCACCTCAAAGTAGGGGTGTAAATCACAGCCTTCATGATGATACGATACGGTATCGATTTCTTAAATCAGGGATTCGATTTTTTTCGATACTTAAGAATTCCCCACGATACGATTCGGTTCGGTTCGGTTCGATTCGATTTTTTCCAATTACTTTTCCACTACTATTGTGTTATGGAGCTAGGGCATTGCACAGGGGCCAGCGATTCGATTCTTTTCGATTCTTAAGAATGCCCTACGATACGATGCGATTCGAAATCGGCGGCCAATACTTCCGATACATCGATACATTTCGATTTTATTTACATCCCTACCTCAAAGTGTGGTGATATTATTACTCTTCACAGCTGGGCCGTATATCACCTCTTTATTCCTCGTCTCTTGCTTTGCATTTATTTTGCAGTCCTGCTGTCTGCTGTGTGTGGCCCTTCATTCCTCACCTGATAATGTCACCTCACACCTTGGTGGCCTTATTACGGTGTCATTTTATTGCACAGACAGACAAGTGCTCAATCGTTAAAACACTCGTCTTGAATCTTGAATTGTGTGTGCGTGCGTGTGTGCGTGCGTGGGTGCGTGCATGAATGGGTGCGTGCGTGTGTGTGTGTGTGTTTGTGTGTGTGTGTGTGTGTGTCGGTGTGTTCATGTGAGGACGTATGCTCACTCCTTTGTCCGCCCACGGGCGTATGTCAGGCCCCATGGCATCTGAGTAGAGCGTGGGAGTATTCTCATGGGGGGGGTGCATCCCGATGGTTCTTGTGTGATAGCAGCCCGGCCCTCTAGCTCTATCTCTGTGTCTGTACTCCCACCATACATGCCCTTTTTTGTCCCGTAGTGTTCAAACAGCCCCTCACCCTCTGATTAGAAAATCTGTGCCACTGAACGACTGAACTCTGTCCCGTATTTATCTCTCTCTCTGTTTCTCCCTCTCCTTCTGCCTTTGCATATCCTTCTCTTTCCCTCCATTTGCCTTTTTATCTCACTCTCTGTGTCTCTGTCTCTGTCTCTGTCTCTCTCTCTCTGTCTCTCCCTCTCTCTCTCCCCTCATTATTTATCTTTCTCACACCTCCCACTTCCTTGTTTGCCTTCATTTTTGCCCTTGCCTGCTCCATCTCACCTCTCTCTCATTTCTCATTATCTCTCTGTCTGTCTCTCTCTGTCTCTGTCTCTCTCTCTCTCTGCATCTCTCCCTCTTAGTCTTTCTCTCCTCCCCCCTCCCCCTCTCTCTTATCCCAATTTTTTTTTCAACAGTAACCTTCTCTGCTGCCTGAGGATGTGTATGCGAAGGGCACCTTCCCCCTTCTCCAATGAGTGGAAACTGATCCCTCATCTGACAAGGTCTCCTTCTCCATCCCCCTCTCCCTCCCTCCACCCGGCTGCCCTCCCCAGTCCTTCCCTGGCTGCCTTAAGGAACTAGCTCATACGCACATACCGGTTTTACTCTCCACTGCATTCAGATTGACAACTGTTATTCACTGTTGTCACGTCTGTATAGTGTAAGGTCTCTCGGTCTGGTCTGTCTAGAAGCTCATAGTCAGTCATTCCTGAGGCTACGAGTTTGATCCCCTTGCTGTGATATTTGTTCCCAGAATAGACCACCCCCAAAAACAGTCAAAACAGCTAATTTTGTCCACCAAAGTTGCAGAACGAAGTCTGAAAAATCACATGCACATCACATGCATAAACGAATGGATCCGAAAAAGATCCTGGACACTGAGCATCCAATTATGTTAACAAGACAACAAGCCAACCGAGGCTGACTGAGAACCGCGCCGGTGCTCGTTCCCACACCTGATCGCGAACCGGCCACATTGCAGACCTTAGTGTTCGCAAACCGGAAAATTAGTTTGCAAGGCGAACCGAAAAAGATTTGTTTTTTTCGGTGTCAGAAGACTAGGTCTATATTCAGTCTGTGGTCTGTGTTGTCAAAGATTCCGAAGTGATCTGTTGTAGAATCTTTGGTGCAGCCGGGGCTGTTGGTGGCTTGCAATCACCTGCGCAATGAGACTTTGCTCTGGCTTTGGAGGTCCTCAATGAAGTGTGTTACTGTAAGGTTTTTGAAGTGCAGACAGGTGCCAAAGAAATGAATCTTCTAAAGTCCTCTGACACACAGCCGAATTTCTTTTCTTCTCCTTTCCCCCCGAAGATAAGGAACAAACAGACCGTGCCCCTGTGTGGGATCAGGGATTTTTGTTCCTGTGTTTGTGTGCAAGTGAATTGTATCAACAAAAGATGGAGGGCACTACACTTACAATGTCAATAAACACCTCTAGAGACGTATGGAGGGAGAAGTACAAATAAGCAGCTGGGAGTTCCCCAAGATCCAACACATGGCACAAGGAGAAAGGGTTGCTGTATGCCAGGGGAGTTTGAAGTCATTTGAAGTAAATCTAATCTGGCTGCAGGGAGGGCAGCATTCCAGGGTTTTTAAGCAGCCCAGCCAGGTGGGTTAGCTCCAGCAGACGGATCAGGACCTAGTGCTGGGGGAGTTGGGATCATAGCTAATGTGAACATACCCACATGCAGGTTAGAGAACCAATGCTCAGACGAATGCACACATGTAATTGAAATGCAACACACACAGCCACGCACGCACGCATACACACGCACACGCACACACCACACGCGCACACGCACACACGCACACACACACACACACACACACACACACACACACACACACACACACACACACACACACACACACACACAAGCGCATGTACAAGCACAAGCAACCACAAACTAGCATGTGTGTGTGTGTGTGTGTGTGTGTGTGTGTGTGTGTGTGTGTGTGAGAGAGAGAGAGAGAGAGAGACTTAATGCAGGAGAAGGCATAAGCAGTTTTTTCTGGATATGTTGGTAGGTCAGCACGCTGAATGCTTAAAGCAATCTCTCTCTGACTCAAGTGTACCGCAGCTCAAGGCCAACTTGGTTGGAAGCCAGCCAGAGAAGCAAGAAATTCTGGAAAGAGCCGATTTAAAATGCTATGTTGTGTCAAACCATGACTTCCTTATTTCCTTACGGTCCAAATTGATTTGCGTTCGGTTGTCTCCTCTCAGGTTCTGCTGCCCTAAAGATGAATAGAGCTGCAAAGCAGCAAAGGTTGATATGGATATACTGTGTATACTATATATACATCAGTGGCGGCTGGTAGTCTGTCAAGCAGGGGAGGCTGTTCAATTACAATATGTCCAGAACGCAAAAAAAAAAAGGGGGGGGGGGGTGTCAATTTTGACACACATCTTACATTGGTCCTGAGCCACATATGGCCTCACACACTAAAGGACTCTTGTTGAAACAAATGTGTTAATAATTAATCATTATCCCCCTTGTAGCCTATTCATAGGGAAATGTTTTTATTATTATTATTATTATTATTATTATTATTATTGTTATTATGCATTAGGCCTACCTCCGCCACATAATGATGTGATTGAGTTTGCCTTCCTTGTCTTTGTTCATTACTGGGTGCACGGCTTAACTTACCACTAGAGGTCGCAAAATCTTTAATTATTTAGACATTGCCAACACAGTAGGAAACAAGGACTCGCCACTCACGGGACTTGGCAGTTAACCAGTTGATCAGACACCACGAAAGCTTAAAAGAAACGGTTGTTCTTCCCTACCTTTTTCACCAAGTCAATATTAGGCAGTACTCTGCTCTGCTCCTTGATATTCATTTTCTCCTCATAAGGACGACTGGAATTCGCCAGAATTTAATCCACAATGCTTGGCATTTTGCATAGCTCTCTAGCTTTCTTGCAAGCTAGCCCTAACGAGAAGTAGACAACCTCAACTTTTGAATTGGGAGATTAAAAGGACGTGCCACTATTAAGACTTTATTCGCAACACTAGGTTTACAAGAATATGTACACAAAACTGGAGTAGGCCTACACCGCAATGAATAGCTTCCCAACTGGTTACCACGACGAAACTTCTCAGTCAAATTAATAACATATCCGCATTTCGAAATGAAATCAACTACTGTAGCCTACTGACACGGGGTTCACCCAATCACAAGTCGGAGCTCCAGTCTCCGGTCCCTCCCCACTCCTCTCTCTTCTCCATTGACTCCCAGTGAGGCTCAGTCTCAAAATTAAAAAAATTTCACGGCAATAGCCAATGACCGTTTAGCATTTTGCCATTGAAAAAGCCTACAATCCCACATGCCATCGAAGTCCATTGAGACTCGACTCGCTTGCGTTGTCATGAGCGGGAAAAAAAAAACTCGTGCGAGCCTCGGGATCTTATTACAGATTGGTTTAATCTCTAAATTGAGCACATGCATCTATGGAGCTGGGTCTGAAATAGCAATGTTATTAAGTCGTGTAAAGCATTAGTTTACATACTATTCTCCGTGATTTTGGACAGGAGGCGGCGCCTCCCTTGTACTCAAAGAGGAATCGCCTCTGATATACATGGAGTTAGATAAAACTGTTGAGAGTAAAAGAGTTAAAGAAATGTATCCGATAGACACAGTAGATAGAGACACAGAGAGAAGCAAAGAGCTTCGTATGCAACGGCCGCAGTGTTTCCCACAGACCAAGTTGCATTATGTGGCGCTATGGGCAAAAAATATTGAGGGCCAGTGCAAATGTGACGTGTGTACCCCCATTGACATGTATGTGCAGCTGTTGATTAATTTGTGGTGCTCAATTTTTATTCCGTGGTGCTGAGCCACAGAATGGTCTATGCATGGGAAACACTGTAAAGAGCAAAAAAAGTGCAGCCACGCCTTGGTAGAACGCAGAACCCTTAGAACCGGGTCTATGGGTAAGATCCTACTGTCCCATGCTTATGGGGCTGCAGAGGGGGAAAGGCAAAATCCTTTAGTGTTTCCATGACTCCTATGCAGTGTTGCCAGATTGGGTCATTTTCCGCCCAATTTGGCTGCTTAGGATGGCCGTCTCTGGGCAAAAATTGTACTTGGGCGGGTTTTTCTGCTCATTATTGGCCATAGAAATCAATAGAATTGGGTGGGATTTAGTGCTTCCAGGGTTTTGAGCATTTTTTGGGCTGGAAATCATCAGTCTCATCAGGCAACCCTGCTCCTATGCATTATGTGCATGTCCCTCGCCACCACAACCCGTCCCTTTGCCAGGCACAAGAGCTGTGGATGAGTTATGAACCCCGCTGCGTCATCTGGCCACAGTGCACAGAGTTGACTGGGGGCCATGAATGGGGCCCATTATGAGAGGCCTCCATCTCTCTCTCATTGGGAATGGGATGGGCATGGGGTAGGGTAGAGGCGTTTTTTTTTTCTCTGAAGGAGGTACACCTGACACAGTTCCAGCAGCCCTGCCTTTTTGGCCCGCCTCGTTTGTGTCCAGATGTAAGTCACTTCCAAATGCAAGTCACTCCCATGCCACTGACTATGGGCTGGGTCACGAGCGGCTGAAGTGCCATCATGCCAAAATGAAAAGACGGAATCAGAATGAAGTCCAGTTGGAGTGCTTCCTGGATCTGACTAGTTTTTTAAGTTGGTACTCATTGGTGACAGGCTTGGTTGATTTCAAAAAAGTTGTAGAAATACCAAGGCAGTCATCTTCTTTGTAATTAAAATGCCTTTATTTTGGCATAGCATAGCATGATTGTTGGGCATAGCATGATTAAAATACTTCCAAAAAGACGGAATACCTAGAATCTGACAGGAGTCACTGCCAACCCATCACCTCCATCATCATCCCCACACCCCTCACCCCATCTTCCACAACACTAGGCCCCCCTCCCCCCCATTCTACCACCCTCATCTGAACATCCCCACCACTACCAACTCCATCCTATGACCAGTCAATATGGGGGCAAGTTTTCACATTTACGTGGGACCTACATCTACCTACTCTGTACGTATGTACACTGTACCATAGGAGCCACTTATTTTTTCCCCTGCCATGCACATACCATGTCACTTCAATGGGGAGTGTTTCTAGCTGCGTCTTGCAAAGAACAGTCATGGTGCAGTTACTCCTACTGTAGTGGCTCCTACCGTATTGTCTATGCCACACACTACCTCCCTATCTCTTACCCATCACCCCCTTTTCCCCACCCAATCTCACCCCCCCACAATCTCATCTTCCCCTCTGCTTCTCTTCCCACCCCAATGCTGCGATGCAAGCCCCAACCTCCCAGAATGCAATTTAGGCCGCTTGAGCCCAGGTCCCTGGCTGTGTGAGAACGCTTTGAACTGTCATTGATCTGCCAGTGCCTGCTGCAATTCTCTTTTGTTATGTGTACTGAACATTCAACGGTACCCAGGGATGTCCTCTCGGGATGGAGGGTGTGTGTGTGTGTGGGATGGGGAGGCATAGCTTGGGCTGCACCCCTGAGGCTGCCTCTGTTTCCCAACCAGTCTTTGATATCACTTGATTTATCTCGCTCTTTTTGTTTGGAGACTACAGTGTACCTCTGCCTTTGCCGCCGATCTGTAACCTCCCTGGTGCTTCAATCAACGATGACGGTTCTCCTTGTGCTTTACTTGAGCACAGAGGCACAAAACCCTCACCCTCCATGTCCTCCTCCTCCTACCCCCCCACCTCCACTCCCCCACTCCCCCACTCGCAACTACAGCTCAGCCTTCTAAAGCTCAGGTCTTTTCTGTTTCCCTTCTCCAAATATGTGCATTTCCTCAAGCCTAGCAAGCCATACTAGAACATGAAAAGTTTACTCTGGCACCAAACAGTTCATGAATCTGTGGGCTGTGGATGGTTTGAAGTTGAACCGTCATCGTTCAAACCTCTGCCTCTGTTAACGCTGGCCAGTGCTATGACCAAGCTTTGCCGTCCTTTGGTGTCTGACGGGCCTCCAATGGTGCAGAGCTAGACCAACTCACCAGCCAAATATTGTTTTGCCGCTAGATATATTCATCTACATTTACTAGGCTACATTTCTCCAACTGCTCAGCCTCCCGTATCAAGCACAGATGGAGTTCATGCCCCCTCTGCCCTTGGAAGGCTTGTCCTGGCCTGGATTGGATCATACATCACTATTCACGCTGCTCTCTGGAGCAGGGAAGCCAACAAGGGGGGACAAAGGGGGCAGTTTTCCCGGGCCCAGGGAGATAGGGTCCTTATTAGGGTCCTTATCATATTGAATGTGTTGGGTAGGGGGACCGTACAGATGATTTTGTCCTGAGCACAGCAAAAGCTGTCAGTGGCCCTGCTCCGGAGTAACAGCAGCTGGATGTGATACAGGGATTAATAAAGCTAGTCTGGCTCTACTCTTTTTTATATATATGGGTAGATGACGGATAGGCAGTAAAAAACATTTTTTTCACAAAACATTGTTTATGAGGGAAAAAAGTATATGTCTACGTAGTGCAGGAATTAATCTTTCAAAAAATCCAAGTGGTCACAATGTTGGTCTATTCATTGATTATTTATTTACGTTGATAAAGCAATTTGCTGAAAATATGTCCTTTGGTGTGATGTTAAGAAATAAATATATTAAGTAATGTAGAAATGGCTTGATGGAGTTTTATGAACATTGTTACACTCTTCATATTTATTGCATTTTTTAAAGTCTTTATTTAATGAGAAATTACCATTTAAGTATTTTTTTTCCCATTAGATGTGAGATTATTAGAAACCTTCGAGGAAAAACAGGGATATCTTTCTTTTAAATATTCAAAATTGTCCGAATTTATACTAACTTTTCAGGGACGATAATTTGTTCTTCCCTAATGCAATATTCAGTGTTTATCAAACATATTGTTTAGCTCAAACAAATATTTGAGCGTTTAAAACATGTCACACCGTAGGACATTCATGTCACGCTAAAGGACAGAAATGCAAAACTGAGCCAGAAACAAATATACATGATTATTTTGTCTTTTGATCATAATATAATGTTGTAGTCAATATGGACCTACACATTACACTTATAAGTCTTTGAATCATCGATTATCAGCCTATCGTAACTCTTAATGACAGCCATGCGGTCATTGAATGTAACCTGCAGAGCTCATAAGACTCATACTGAAGTGTGACCTTGGCATGACCATCACACTTTTGTAGGTATGCTATGACTGTCACACCATTGAACCTATAGTGTGTAGTGGCCAGTGCCTGTTTGGTATCTCAAGCTGGACAGCACATTTATGCTGCATATTGAGCTCTCCACAGCATACTTTATTCATCTATACTCCTCTATATCTCTCACTGATCTTTCCTTCACTGTTACCGTTATATTTTATGGTTTCAAAGTAAAGTATGGTTTGACAGTATCCAAAATCAACAGCAAATATTCATCAACAATGCATCAAAGTATAAATTCCAAAGGCCAATAAAGGAATAAGTAATTTGAATACACAATATTTATCTAGTCAAACAACAAAACAAAAAAAATATGTACTACCAGTTGTTTTAAAAGCTATTTCTCAAATATCTAGTCCATTGGTGTGACCTGTTTGTCCTTTGGTGTGATACTCCAAAGTGTCACACCATAGGACTTTTACCATCACACCATAGGACTTTTACCATCACACCATAGGACTTTTGAGCTTTTGAGTTCATTTAAAGCCATGTCGTTGCCAACTGAAATACAATTTCACCTTTAGTAAGATGCATTTTCATACATCTACATAAGAAAAAAATATGAAAAATATACACTATTGTCAAAATGTATTTTATGGCTGTCACACCAAAGGACTACAAAACCAATACATCTTGTGGTAGCAAAACATAATTGATTGACTGAAGAACTCTGAGAGAAAAATCTAAAATCCACCCTTGCCATTGGCTTCTTAAGGGTCTAAAGTCACAATTTATGTACAGCTGGAGCTTCGACAATAGATAATTATCCACAGAATTAACCAAAAAATGATGTCACACCACAGGACATTATTTTCTGCGACAAAGTTTCATAAGTCCATACGGTCTCAGAAAAACAGGAAAAAAATTAAGCATTGCCACTTGCTAAAATAGACACCTTGAAAAACATGCCAGGGTTGTTTAGACAAATGACTGAGCTTTGATTATTTATTTAAAAATGTTTTAATATGGAGAACCAGGCTTGCCTCA
>NC_085859.1:35826674-35829174 GCF_034702125.1 Engraulis encrasicolus | reverse complement strand
TAAAAAACAGATAAAGGTACACAGCTGTAAAACAAGAAGAAATACAGTAACTGCAAGGGGTTCTGTCCATATACATACATAAATGTTTTGTTAAATGTTTTGTACATAAACAAAGCATACACATTTACAATACAATATTACATTTTGTACACAATTTCAGTTTGTATAGTTTTTTTTTTGTTTGTTCAGTGAAGCAGAAATGGTTTTAACATAAATTTCCAGACTTAGAAAGCAGCATAGCTGCTCAGTGGTCATCACTGACACGGCAGCTCACCAAGGTTGTCTCTTCTGTCCCTACTTGTACACAGTATATAGTAGAGAGAGAGAGAGAGAGAGAGAGAGAGACGGGGCCACGGGAGCCTGCAGGGTGGTAGACACCAGACAGATGGGCCTGTCCACTCTCCTCTCCACTCTACTCCACTCCAGCTCAGCAGGGTCCTCTATCCCCCTTACCACCCCCTACTCACCCCCACACCACCATCTACCACCACCTACCACCTCTGCATAACCATACACACACTCACTCAACTAACCACACACACGCACGCAGGCACGCACGCAAACACACGCGCACACACACACACACACACACACACACACACACACACACACACACACACACACACACACACACACACACACACACACACACACACACACACACACACACACACACACACACACACACACACACACACACACACAGGGTTAGATTGCAAAACATCAGTCGCATGGGGGATTGGAGAACGCACTGGAAACTTGATGGCGCCGAAAAAATTAGAACAGTCCCCAGAATATCTTTGTCACCCAACCTTACCCTTACACAATTCACACACACACACACACACACACACACACACACACACACACACACACACACACACACACACACACACACACACACACACACACACACACACACACACAGCACTGGAGAGATATATATTTCACACCTGTCAAGCATGGGCTTCTTAAGGACAGCCAGGGTGTCAGGTAAATAAATCTGTTTAAATGTTCGGCCAGTGATCTTGCTTACCTTGCCCAGATCTTATCAGCTTTGTGGCTTGTGTGGATTGATCCAAGCTACATGCCAGCCCAGGCCTGTCCAAAACTCCTGCGGTGATGGATGTGTGCGTAATGTGCTACCATTGTCCATTTTTCCCCCTGTTCTTTTGTTGGGTTGGAGGAGGGTGGTTTGTGATGGCTGATGTTAAAAGCTAGCTTTTCCCCAAAAAAACTAATGCAGCAGTGATAGGCATATAATGTGCCACCATTTTCTTTGTTCCCCTAGTTTTGTTGAGGTGTGCATGCGTGCATGTGTAGCTCAGAGGAAATGTAGGTGTCATGATGCCAACGATGGGTGCATACTGTGATGATGTTCCACTTTTTGGGGGGTCATGATTGAGGTGGGGGATGGTGGGGGAGTGAAGTGGTGTACCTTAGGTGTGGTTAGCTCATTATTCGAGGAAATAATATGCCAACATCGTCTTTTTTTTTGGTTTTGGGGGGTGGGAGGGTGATGTTAGCTTGCCTACCGGTGGAGGAAATTGCGGTGCCATGGTGCCAGTTAGGTCTTGTCCTCTCTGTAATTGCTGCTGTCGGATCCCGACTGGCCTGTCTGTCACTCACAAGGTAATTACACAGGTATTGTGTGCGTGTGTGCGTGTGTGTGTGTGTGTGAGAGAGAGAGAGAGAGAGAGAGAGAGAGAGAGAGAGAGAGAGAGAGAGTGTGTATGTGTGTGTCTGAGAGAGAGAGAGAGAGAGAGAGAGAGAGAGAGAGAGAGAGAGAGAGAGAGAAAGAAAGAGATGGATGGTATTTGCCATTCTCTCTCCCAGTTCTCTACTTATTTCTTTGTCGCCGGTGTTCCTTTGTCCTCCCTTTCCCTGAGGATGGTATCATTTGTTCCAGCAAGTGACTGCCTGATTGACTGACTGCCTGTCTGGCTGGCTGACTGGGGTCTAGAATTTTCCATGACCGGTGTCACACTGCCATTTCAGTCAAAGAGCCATTGTTAGCCATGACAAGCATACGGTATCTGTGTTCATCATAGAGATGAAAAACTGAAATAACGTGATGCGATTAAACTTTCACTTGTCTAATATATATTTATGCAACCTGTCAGCCAAAATTACCCGTTTAATTTAAAGTGCTTATATTCCGGTCCGCACAATTCAAGCTGAACTTTAGAAGCATCTAGAACATCCTGTCATGTATTCCGACATGCATTCTAACCCCTCACTCTCTAAACCTGTGCTTGAGAGCAGTATGGACGACCCCTTCATAAACAAACACACGCACACACACACACACACACACACACACACACACACACACACACACACACACACACACACACACACACACACACACACACACACACACACACACACACACACACACACACACAACCTCATGGCTTCCGCTCAGTGCCCTATGTCACATTCACGGCTCCATGTTTGGGTGCCAGTTGGTGCCACCTGTGAAGGGGGAACCATGTGA
>NC_085859.1:35814174-35821674 GCF_034702125.1 Engraulis encrasicolus | reverse complement strand
ACCAAAAATGTCTGGACTTCACCTTACTACCTTCATTTGCAGTGTAAAATTATAGCTTCCCCTTTCGCTATTAATGTTCTCAAACATGTAGATGCTTGAGTTTTAACTGTCAGCTCCTAAACACCACTTTGTTGGAACCATACCAACAGGTGTTTCCTCCAAGTTTTACCCAGGCCTTTTGAACACACACACACACACACACACACACACACACACACACACACACACACACACACACACACACACACACACACACACCCACACACACACACACACACACACACACGCACACACACACACACACACACACACACACACACACACACACACACCGTCCCCCAACCCCCCACACAATCCCTTACTGCTTCCACATTCCCGCTGCTCAGTGAAGTATCCATTTTCATCTCTCTCAATAAGCGTGCTAGGTTCACAGCGTCGCCGCGTCTCACTCCACACATAAATCCGCACAGGGCAGCTTGTAAAATGGACTGTGTGCTCTGAATGCATACACCTTGCCTATACTCCCGACAGAGTACAAAAGACTGATTTGCTCCAGCGCTGTCAGGTATGCCCAGTGTGTTGGCTGACCCAGTGCCTTTCTGGTGCCCGCTATCAGTCACTGTACACAGACAGCTTGGCAATGAGGAGCATGGTTTATGTATGAGGGTACAGTACAAAATGGTCAGCCCCTTTCTCTCCTCTTTTCCTTCTTTGTCTCGGTTTACTTCTACATTTTTAGTCTTTTTTCTTCTTCTTCTTCTTCTTCTTCTTCTTCTTCTTCTTCTTCTTCTTCTTCTTCTTCTTCTTCTTCTTCTTCTTCTTCTCCTTTTTCTTCTTCTCCTTCCTCCTTCCTCTTCTTCTCGGCCTCTACTCCTCTTCTTCGTCTTCTTCTTCGTCTTCTTCTTCTTCTTCCTCCTCCTCTTTTTCTTGGCCTCTACTCTTCTTTTTTATTCATCTTTGCCCTCTTCCCGTCTTCACCATCGACCGCCCTGTGGAAAGCTAATAGTCCATGTGTATGATGAAAGAGAGGAGGGAGGGTGGTCTGCCCTCCGACGTGAACACACGCAGACAGTCATCTCTCGTGTGAGAGATGTGGAGAATGGGTTTTCCGATAAAGAGTTGAGTCAGCGCGACCGTCTGAACTTTGCAGATTGCTCGCTTCCTAAGTAGCGCGACATTGTTCTCACCATGGTTTTTGCCGTTGCTCTCCAAGTGAGATGCAAACGTTTCGTGAACACGCGCTCGCAAAAACACCACGGCTGGCACACAGATTTAGATGTCCTTCAGTTCGCCAAAGGCCTCTCTCCCTCCCTCTCTCTCTCTCTCTCTCTCTCTCTCTCTCTCTCTCTCTCTCTCTCTCTCTCACTCTCTCTCGGATTCGTTGCTTGGCTTGCAAGAAATTAGCATATAATCACGCCCGGCTGGCACGGCATGGGAAGAAGATGTGGTGTGGGGGAAAGCAATTAAAGTGGAGAGTTTGAATACATTTGAATGTCCTTAAGAGGAGATTTATTCATGGCGGTGCTGCTGTAGATGCTGTGGTCGACTCGGGCGGCCATGTTTTTTTGCATGCTCAAATGAATAGAGATAGGGCCGCTGACACCTTTGGCTGGGCCCAGGACAAAGTCATCTGAAAGGGGCCCCCCACCCAATACATACAATGTAATGAGGACCCATTCCTGGGCCCCTCGTCTCCCTGGGCCCGGGACAACTGACCCCTTTGTCCCCCCTGTCGGCTTCCCTGAATAGAGTCTACAGATGCATGACTACAGGAGGCCGTGTCACTTTTGCTGAATGTGTCGTGTCCACTTTTCTACGTCTTTCTACATAGTGCACCAACAATACAAGAAATGCTACTTGCGATATCTGCTGAAGTATGACGGGAACATTTCAGAGGCAATTTTTGCCCCAATGCTACTTGCGCCTGATCTGGTCAAGTATGAAGTGAATGGAGGGAGCGTATGCTCTAATGAATGGAGAGACTACAGATGCGTGACGTGTCACTTTTGCTGAAGATGTCGTGTCCACTTTTCTACCTCTACGTAGTTCACCAACAATACAAGAAATGCTACTTGCGATATCTGCTGAAGTACATACAACGTGAATAAAGGGAACATTTCAGAGGCGATTTTTGCCTCAGTGCTACTTCGACTTATCTTTTGGTCAAGTATGAAGTGAGGGAACATTTCAGAGGCGATACCAATACCAATGCCAATCAAACTTGACCCCTTTTCCTTTTCTGGCTTATATAATTTTGTTTTGCATGAACAGCAGTATGCGGTAACTACGGTTTTGACTTTCTCTCCTCACTTGCAGGTCATTTTTGGATCAAAGTGTCTCGCTAAAAGCGTAGCAATGTACTGTAAGATAATGTGGTGTGGTGAGCAAGATATGTGGCATATTAGTGACAGCATTTTGCAAGTGGGAGTTATTCTTAGTGCCAGTTATGGGCTACCCACTGTGCAGCAATGTTTCGTGCGTACACACACACACAGTACACACACACACACACACACACACACACACACACACACACACACACACACACACACACACACACACACACACACACACACACACACACACACACACACACACACACACACACACACACACACACACACACACACACACACACACACACACACACACAGGGTTCAGAGATTATATTCCAATGGAATGTGCAGTCCAAAAATACAAATTTACTCTCTTTCCCCGTTCTGACCAAATTAGCCTTGTTGTGCAGGTTGAACCATAGTGTGTGTGTGTGTGTGTGTGTGTGTGCGTGTGCGTGTGCGTGTGCGTGTGCGTGTGCGTGTGTGTGTGTGTGTGTTTTTGTGTGTGTGTGTGTGTGTGTGTGTGTGTGTGTGTGTGTGTGTGTGTGTGTCTGTCTGTCTGTCTGTCTGTCTGTCTGTCTGTCTGTCTGTCTGTCTGTCTGTCTGTCTGTCTGTCCTGCTTGTCTGCCCACATAGATCTCTGGTTCAGGCCAGCTCAATTTGGGCACGTTGACTCCCTTTCTTCCCCCTTCCTTTAGGAATTAGTTGAGGCTAAATCAGGACAGAGGTTTTGGCCTGTTGCTAATATCGCGACAGGTTATCCCTCATCCTCAAAGTGGATTAGTTAATTTGCTGATATTTGGTGTTATTTTTCATAATAACAACAACAGTGACATGGTCTTTAATTTACACTGAAGTGGTTTGATGCTAACAAGGAAAACCACAGGGTCTGCCCTGCTCCAGTGCATCTGGGGGAAAAAAGGTTTCCATTTTTTGTAGTGCTAGCAGTCGTGAGCCCAAAATCCTCTGGCGGAGCATAATTGTGGATGATTTTTTTTGCCCTCGCCCAATTTGCAAATCACTTTTGAACAAAAGCTTTTGCTAAACGTGCTAATGGAATTCAAAGCCTCCTGTTTGATCGAGGTGTTAGAGGGGAGATGGTGGGAGGATGAGGATGAGGGCTGGTGGTGGTGCAGCGCTCTCGTTTCACACTGATGTTTTCAGGAGATTTTCACCCATTTATGTTCGAATGAAACATGGGTGGCATTTCAGAAAGGAACTGAGAGATTTTATTTTTGAAGCCGTCGAGAGCAGTAGAGAGAGATATAGTAGGGTTGGGAAATAGGACTCAGACCGTACTCCAACCTGGGTTGTCAAGGGCAGATTCCTGTATATGGTACAAGTCAAGTTCAAATGAAACATGGGTGGCATTTCAGAAAGGAACTGAGAATTTTATTTTTGAAGTGTATTTCTGCTGCTTTTTTTTGCCTTTGTTGGGATAGGACAGTTGAGAGTGGTAGAGAGAGAGAGATATGGTAGGATTGGGAAATATTGAGTGCAATGGCAACCAATGATCAGTGCCAATGGTTGGTACCTCACAGCAAAAAAATCGGTGAAAATTTGTTAATAACTGCTTCTAAATAGCTAATGCCGTGTTGTGGTAATACTGCAGAAACATATAAATAGCATGAATTGAGGATTCTTGCGATACCGTCAGTGGTGGAGTTACGTGATGATGCCCGTCCCTAGGACAGCCCCTGTACGTGTGTACTAAGCCCCTCATTGAGGCCCAGGCATGGAGGGGCTTGTGGTGTTGAGGACAGAGACAACTAATGAAGAGATATGTCGTCACCTCACCTCATAGTTCACCTCCAGCCTCCAGACCGTTCAATCT
The DNA here is from genome assembly GCF_034702125.1 of Engraulis encrasicolus. Classification (NCBI taxonomy): domain Eukaryota; kingdom Metazoa; phylum Chordata; class Actinopteri; order Clupeiformes; family Engraulidae; genus Engraulis; species Engraulis encrasicolus. The sequence goes on along the minus strand of NC_085859.1, from coordinate 35,817,504 downwards.
ACTCCAGAAAGCTGTGGGTGGGACGAGCCTAATCCCTTAACCCGTTAAGACACAGCGTTAGAAATTTGCTGTTACCAGTATGGCAATGACCAAGTCGTGGTGCATTACTAAAGGGCCTGTGTTGTGTCATAGTATTGTAGTACTATGGTACCTAACTTTTCAAAGTTATTACAGCGTGCCACTGTAGGTACGGCGTACATTAAGGGGCTACACAAATCAACAACAAAGGAAACGAAGAAATGGCGGCAAGGTGTTGCTGCTTCTGCTAATGGTGTGCTGCTTTTCCTTCCTGTTCCTGCTCCTGCTGTTTCTGCCTTCTCACCTCATAGCCGAAGAATCAATTAAAACCCCAAGGCCAGAGTATAGCAGCCCTCATCCGTCCTACCCTACCCTACACGCACACCTTCCCCTCTTGGTCCCCCACCCATAACCTGAACAACCACCCCCCAGCACCCTCCTCAGGCAACCATCCGTCTCTGTCTTGAATTTTTGCCCTCCAGCCAAAAGCCCTTATCTTACCCCTCCTGGTGCTTAATAACATGCCCAACAAAAGGCCCTCATGGCTGGGTGAGAATCATTCTGTGTGGCCTGGCTGACTGGCTGCCGTGGCCGGCCGCATGGCTGGTTGGGGGGAATAACGTTCCTGGAGGGGTGGTTTGTGGCCATAATGAGCCCTGTACATTGTACTGTGTGCCTCCAGGCTGTGGCTAAAAGTGTGTTGTGGTCAACAACAGCTCGACGGCTCGGCTCGGCTCGGCTCAAGTTAGGCCGGTCCCGGGACCTCCTGCGTCACCGTGCGGTCGGGGAGGTAAGGTTAGAAAGGGCGGCCGGGGTCCTGTGAGCTGCTAAAAGCGGACATTTTGCTGCCATCGAGAGCTGGAGCCCAGGATGGCTGACGGCTGACTACTTTGGCTGGGCTGGGTCCAGGACAAAGCTTTGTAAAAAGGCCCGTCAGTACATATAGTGTAATGGGATTGGGAACCCAATTCTGAGCCCTCCCTCTCCCCGGGCCCGTTGCCACTGACCCCCTTCATCTGTTGCAGGGGTGGAGCGGGGGGTGGAGTTGAGGGCTGCTGGCTGGGTTAGGGTTCAAGTTTAGCTTCTCTCTCTTCCTCTTTTAGGAAACTGGGGAAGGCATGTGGGACATTCCAAACCTCTCAGAGTCGGAGTGGAGTGACAGGAGCTGTACATAGCATGCAGACACAAATACACACACACATACGCACACACACACACACACACACACACACACACACACACACACACACACACACACACACACACACACACACACACACACACACACACACACACAGAACTGTACGGTAGTAAACACGTACAAAAACACAACTATGCACACACACATATGCACGCACGCACGCATGAATGCACGCACGAACGCACGCACACACACACGCTCAAACGTATGCACAAACACACAACTATGCACACCCTTAAATGTTTGCACGGACACACACACATAGCCACACACAGGCATGCACAATCGCACAACTGTGCACACACACACATGCACAAACACAGATGCGGACATGCATACAAATATAGAAACATACAACACACACATGCGCACACACATGCGCACACACATGCGCACACATGCGCACACACACACACACACACACACACACACACACACACACACACACACACACACACACACACACACACACACACACACACACACACACACACACACACACACACACACACACACACACACACAATATGTCCCCAGTATATTTTGCTTTAAGCGGGGACATGGTGTGCACAATATTCCTAGTCATTAAAAATGTTCCTCAAAAACACAAAACTAGGTTGCGGCACAGTTCTCCCAATTCACTAAGACTGTTGCTAATAATAGAAAGAATCGCACCACAGAGTCGATCCACTTTTAACCATTTGAGGAGTACGGATTTTCGGCCAGTTCTTCTAGAATTTTTCTCGAACACTCTACAGCTCCCATAGAAGTCTATGTTAAAAATCTTGCAAAGTCCTTATGACATCATAATGAGAACTCCAAACTTTGGCAAAATTCTAATCACATTGATGGTACTCCTCATTTTGTGCATCAGAAATGTAGTGAAGTGAAGCAGCTTAGCCATAGGGGTGGTTCTGATACCGATTCAGTATTTTGGGGGGAGATTGAAACAACTAGTGTTCCCTCCCACAGTGCTTCAGACATCAGTTGCAACACTGACGCCTAATGTGGAGCTGCTGTAAGCTCTTTACGCCGAATGCTTTGTTGTGTGTGTGTGTGTGCCTGTGTGTGTGTGTGTGTGTGTGTGTGTGTGTGTGTGTGTGTCTGTGTCTGTGTCTGTGTCTGTGTCTGTGTGTGTTTGTTGTGCCTAAACAACAAAAGCAGCAATGTATGCATGTACAAATGGAGGCACCAAAAACTTCTACAAAAAGCTGTCTTTTCTTTTGCTCTTGATGTGTCACGCTAGAAAAAAAAGCTTAAGAGCTCCCGAAGCTCTAAATCCTCTCTCAGCTTGAGCTACTTTTATGTTCTTGTGTTTGTGACGGCTGCTGACATCAGTTGTGTCATCTTTCAGTATCTTGTGTCCAAGTCGTTATTTTTTATCCCTACCTGTCTTCCTCTCTCCCTCCCTCCCTCCTTCCCCTCCCCCTCTGGGCCCCCCCCCCCCCCCACCAACCTTGCCAGCCAACCCCCCCAGGTGCCTTCCTTGAAGATAAGTAGTCGAGCTATGAGTTCATGTGCAGTTCAGCCATTTTTTTTTTTCAAAGTCGCTCCTCAGGAATAGCCATGGTGGTACAGTCAAAAGTTCAGAATGCTGAAGGTTTAAGATGTTTGTCTGAGTATTAAAAAAAAAAATCCATTTGCCTGTGGGTGGCTGAATGACCCAAAGGAAACAGCGGTCTCCCTTGCCGATGCTGAGGTAATCCCCCATCCCAGTTTTGTTGGCAGAGATTTATGTTTTATTTACTGATACCGAAGCAGCTTCTACTTCTTGCTCCATCTCAAACATGAAGCATATTAGATAGGGAGCGCAATATTTCTTTTATTAGAAAACAAAATCTGATAAACAAAAGTAAACTGAAAAAGATATCGATGTGATGACTAACTGATGAGCTACAGTACTGTATAAAAGCTGATATCCCCATATGACCTAGCTTAGCTGAAGCACATCCAGTACAACTGGTATACTGCATCTCAACTAGGGATGCAAATTAACGATTAATTCATTAATCATTAGTTGATAGCCTCATCAATCGACTTACGATTAATTGATAAGCGTTTTCTCAAGGAAATCTCAATGTTTCTCGAAAAAAAACTACTAAATCTAAAAA
>NC_085859.1:35784174-35799174 GCF_034702125.1 Engraulis encrasicolus | reverse complement strand
CCTCTCCCTCTCCTCCTCATTCGCTCTAGCCCTCCTCTCTCTCACTCCTTATTATACTCACACTTCTTCCTTATTCATTCATTCATTCATTCATTCATTCATTCATTCATTCATTTTCACCCACCAACTCCCACACTCATCTGCCTCTCCTCCTTGCTCGGCCCAGCCCCCCCCCTCCCTCCCTCTCTTTCCCGCTCTCTCTCTTTATTTCTTCCTCTCTTCTTCTCTTCCCTCTCTCTCCCTCACTTCCTCCCCCAATCGAAACTCCCTCGCTTCCTCTCTTCCTCATCCATCCATCCTTCCTCTCTCTCTCTCTCTCTCTCTCTCTCTCTCTCTCTCTCTCTCTCTCTCTCTCTCTCTCTCTCTCTCTCTCTCTCTCTCTCTCTCTCTCTCTCTCTCACTCTGTCCCAGTCCTCATTTCCCTCACGTCTCACTTCTCACCTTGACCCTCTCCTCCCCTCCCCTCCCCTCCCCGCATCTCTTTGTTCTTTTCCGCTCTGCCCTTCTGTCCACTTCCGTCTTCATTCATGCATCACACCATCATCTCTATCTTTGTCTCGCTCTGTCTATCTTTATCTCCGGCCTGCATTTGTCTGACTGTGTGTGTGTGTGTGTGTGTGTGTGTGTGTGTGTGTGTGTGTGTGTGTGTGTGTGTGTGTGTGTGTGTGTGTGTGTGTGTGTGTGTGTGTGTGTGTGTGTGTGTGCGCTTCATAACCACCCTCATATACTGTAGTCACACACACACACAGACACAGACACAGACGCAGACGCAGACACACACACACACACACACACACACACACACACACACACACACACACACACACACACACACACACACACACACACACACACACACACACACACACACACACACACACACACAGCAGGGTTATGGAACAGGCTCCTACTGTTTGGCCTTTCTTTGTTCTGTCTTTAAATGTCACTGAGTTCACCTTCGAGTGTTGCTTAACTGCCATTTCTCCACTGGATATTTCAAGCTGGCATGAAGGATAAAATAAGACATCTTGACTTAAACATTGTGACGTCTTCATAAAATCAGATGAAATACTATAGTATTTCTCTAACATGTTCGTCTTTGCCTGATATTTTCATCTTTTTCACATCTTTTCCCCTCTAATCTCCCCTTTAATCTGTATTTTCTCACATTTAAAAATGCTATAGTCAGAGATTAAAGATATCCCGCCATGCCTCACGTGTCTGCCTCTCATCTCTCTCTCCTCAGTTTAAAGTATGTTCTCTCTCTTCCTCTCCTCTGTGTGTACTGTATCCCTCTTTCTTCCCCTCATCTCAAACTCACATACTCTCTGTGTGTATCCCACTTTCTTTCCCCCATTTCTCTGTTCTGTGCCCCTCCCTCCCTCTCTCCTTCTCATCTCTCATCTGTGTCCCCCCTCTCTCTTCCTCTCTTTTCTCTCGTCAGGCTGGATCCCTCTTTTCCTCTCTCCTCTCACATGTGTCCCACTCATTCGTTCCCACATTTCTCTGCTCTGTTTCTATCCCTCTGTTTCTTTCATCTCTTCCCTGTGCCCCCCCCCCACTGCCCTCCGTTCCCCCTCTTCTCATCTTTCATCCTCATGTTTCTCCTGCATGTGTGTATCCCTCTCTCTCTGTCCAACATCTCTTTTGTTTGTATCTATCTCTTTTCCACTCAGATCTCGGTTCTATCAGAGTCTATCCCTCTGTCTTTTTACAGATCTCTGTTCTGTTCTGTCTTCTTTCTTTTCTCTGTTTGTTTGAATGTCTCTCTTTCTCTTTCTCACATGTTGTTTCTGAGTCACATCACACCAAAACATTACAGCCTTATCTCTTCTCCTCTCTTCTCTTCTCTTCTCTTCTCTTCTCTTCTCTTCTCTTCTCTTCTCTTCTCTTCTCTTCTCTTCTCTTCTCTTCTCTTCTCCTCCCCTCTCTTCTCTTCTCTTCTCTTCTCTTCTCTTCTCTTCTCTTCTCTTCTCTCCTCTCCTCTCCTCTCCTCTTCTCTTCTCTTCTCTTCTCTTCTCTTCTCTTCTCTTCTCTTCTCTTCTCTTCTCTTCTCTTCTCTTCTCTTCTCTTCTCTTCTCTTCTCCTCGGAGGGAAACTCTTCACTTTGATCAGAGCCTGCACACTCCCTCTAATGTGGACCCCATCACACGTCTCATAAGGAGACCCTGCACTCTTTCACTTATTTCATAGTCTGTCTCTCTTTCTCCCTAGCTCAGAGTTTCTCTCTTTCCATCTCTTTCTGTTCCTCTTGGTTTCTCTCTTTTGCACACTTTGACTTTCAGTTCATTGCATTTTCTATATCTGGTTTGGCTGAGATGCGACAAATGCATAATTTGTTACGACCCAATAATTGGAAAAAGGGGAGAGAGAAAGGGAGTGGGAGAGATGATTAAGGATAATAGGGAAAGAAATGAAAAGACAAATGAAAGAATTTGGGACTTTGAGTCGAAAGAATGTTTGAGGACGCTCAGGGTGAAATGCGTTGTTCGCTCTAAATAAAACCACAATTTTTTAACTTCAAGCAGTATGCAGCTGGTAGAAGATTTTTTTATTTTTTTTTGGATTGTGTATTTGGTCCTGCGGTTTCCAGCATCTACACACACACACACACACACACACACACACACACACACACACACACACACACACACACACACACACACACACACACACACACACACACACACACACACACATACACACACACACACACACACACACACACACACACACACACACACACACACACACACACACACTTTGCTTTGGTGGGGCCCGGATATAAAAAAAAATAATATTTTTTATTAGTATTATTATTTTATATTATATATATATTAGGGCCTTTTTATGCCTTTATTGACAGGATAGTATGAGATGCTGACAGGAAATGAGTGGGTGAGAGAGCTGAGGGAGTATTGGGAAATGACCCCGTCCGGACTCGAACCGGGGTCCCCATGGGCATGCAAGCCCAAATGTGGGGGGCTTAGCGCGCTGCGCCACTGCGCCCCCCATGGTATATATTTTTTTGTATTTATATTATATGTATCCTTTCTGCTCTCATCCGCAGCACGGAGAGCAGTGGCAGAAGAACAGCTGTACCACGTGTGTGTGTAACCAGGGCCAGTCCCAGTGCCAAAGCCAGACCTGCCCCAGACTCACCTGTGCCAAGGTAAGTGGAACGGAAGCCAACGAGCAGCGTTCGGCGGTAGAACGTTAACCCCTTAAGACCCGGCATTATAAATGAGCTGTTACCAGAATGGCAATGACCAGGTCGTAATGTATTACTAAAGGCCCCGTGACTTTATTAGTGTAGTACTAATGTAGTTAACTTTCAATGACTATTACAGCGTGCCACAGGAGGTATGGCGTGCATTAGGGGGCTACCAAGCCTCCCTCCTTACGACGCCTCATACTACAGATTACATATAGGATATGACAGCTTACACTGTTTGCTGAGGGCCCTCCTGGAAGGCAAATTTCACTACAAAATTACACAGACAGCGTCATAATTACAAGATATGAATTCAGGAAAACACGTCTGTCGTGGGCACTCAACGTTACAGATTAATTTTTTTAAAATTTGACATCTTATCACAATTCTGCAATTTTTTACTTTTGGCCATTCGGAGGGCCCCTGGCAGGTGGGGGGCCCTAGGCAACAGCTATATCTAGCCTGTTTGTTAATGGTAGCGTGTGCGTTGCAGGATTCAAGTGAGGGGTATTGCGTATGTGAGCACACCCAGAGGCAAAGGTATTAGGATTTGGCACCATGTGCTTGTGCGTGTCCGTGTGTAGTATGCGAGATAGAGAGCCAGAGAGTGTTGGAGACAGAGAGGGCGGGAGTGAGAAAGCAAAAGCACATTAGTCAGTGCCCTTGAGTCCTGGCCCTGACATTATAGGGTATTACATCAATTTAATGCCAATTTAGAGGCAATTTGTTCGCGGCAATATTGCCATTACTCAAGGCCGAGAGTATATCAGAGAGAGAACGCAAGACACTACTACTGCTGAACAAATCTTAACGTAATAATAAACACTGCCAGAGTTCGTCAGTAGCAAATCAGAGCATAGAGCACAGACGCCAAAGCAGCTTTGTGGGCCATATCGCAGCAGGCATTGTTGTGCTATTGTTTTCTGTGTGTTTTCTTTCTGTTTTTTTGTTTTGTTTATCTCCGTACAGTAAATGTATTTTGGGCCCCCTGAGAACCATTCTGTGGGTTGAGCACTCACTCGGCATCACTGAATCATTTATATCGTGTTTGCTTCTGTAGTCCCTCCGTATGTGCATGTAGAAGTCTGTTGTGGTGCGTATGTGTGTGGCGTTATTGTGTAATTCCCATTCTGGTAGTGCGCTGCTTTGAATCATATGCGTGCACATGTTGTGTGTGTGTGTGTGTGTGTGTGTGTGTGTGTGTGTGTGTGTGTGTGTGTGTGTGTGTGTGTGTGTGTGTGTGTGTGTGTGTGTGTGTGTGTGTGTGTGTGTGAGTGAGTGAGTGAGTGAGTGAGTGAGTGAGTGAGTGAGTGAGTGAGTGAGTGAGTGAGTGAGTGAGTGAGTGAGTGAACGAGCGTCTCAGTTGTGTATGTTTGCCTGTGTGTGTCTTTTTTGTGTGTATGTGTGTGTGTGTGTGTGTGTGTGTGTCTTTTTACATGTGTGCATGTGTTTAATCTGTGCGTGTGTGTGTGTGTGTGTGCGTGTGTGTGTGTGTGTGTGTGTGTGTGTGTGTGTCTGTGTGTGTGTTGTGTTCCAGGGGGAGACCAAGGTGAAGCGTGCAGGCCAGTGCTGTGAGGAGTGTGCGGCGGCCAAGGGCACCTGTCTGTACGAGGGGGCGGTGCGTTACCACGGCGACATGTGGAGCGGTAGCGGGTGCGAGTTCTGCCTGTGCGAGCGCGGCCAGGTGCTGTGCCAACGCGCCGAGTGTGGACGACTGCCGCCCACCTGCCCTGCGGTAAGAACACACACACACACACACACACACACACACACACACACACACTAATACATGATGTCACACACACACTAATACATGATGTCACACACACACTAATACATGATGTCACACACACACTATTGCATGCATGCACACACATACACACACACTCATGGACATTATCACACACTGTCATACACATTATATCACACGCATACAGAACACATTATCATGCAGGCTTGCATGCGCGCATGCACAGACAAGCGCGCACACACACACACACACACACACACACACACACACACACACACACACACACACACACACACACACACACACACACACACACACACACACACACACACACACACACACTTATATCACACACACATACTGTATACACGTTATATCACACACTATACTGTACACATTATCATGCACGTATCATGCATGCGCACACGCACACACAAGCGTGCACACACACACACACACACACACACACACACACACACACACACACACACACACACACACACACACACACACACACACACACACACACACACACACACACACACACACTCATCACACTCATACATGCATGCACGCACACATACAAACACATACTGCACAAAGCACACTGCATACAATAGACACAAAAGTACACTGCAGGTCAAATAGGGATAGTTCATGTTTTTTTAATTTTGTTTTGCTATTGTTTCTAAGTGCATAAGAGCGGGGTTTAGTGCATAGGACTGGTGCATCAGAGGCTAGTCCTTAAAACAGTCACAAAAGGGTCTTTACTAGCTACTTGAATGTTTAAAGAGATGACCCTAGTCTTGTAGCCTCTGGTCTCTCCTGTTCCACCCCTGATGGACAAAGGGCAGAGAGAAGCATTTGGACTGGATTTGCTAACACACTTTAATTCATGTGACAAAAAGAAAGTGTGTTTGGCACCTCGTTAGTGCTGTAGACGTTAGCTACCGCCTCTGTGGGTGGGTGACTGTCTGTCTGGGCTGGCTGGCCTACATTCACACGTCTCCCTCAGGCTAACTCCTAGTTTGGCGCTGCTAGAGTAAATGGGTGGATAGTATACCCATCATGTGGTGGGTGTGCTGTGTGGTGCTCTGTGTTAAGTGACCCACATCTCATTAATTACCTCCGCCAAGGAGGTGATGTTTTTGGCCGTGGTGTTGGTTTGTCTGTCTGTCTGTCTGTCTGTCTGTCTGTCTGTTTGTTTGTTTGTTTGTCTGTCTGTTTGTTTGTTTGTCAGCAGCATAACTCAAAAATTAATCACCGGATATGGACGAAACTTTGTGGGTTTGTTGATAATGACCCAAAGAACAAGTGATTAAATTCTGGGGGTGATCGGGATCACAAACCGGAACCAGGGGCCTCATTTATCATTTGTTCGTAGAATGCCTTCAAAATTGTGTCCTACGAGTGAAATGTAGAATGGTCGCACGTATAGAATTTTTTTTTTCGGGATTTATCAAACGTGCGTTGGCTGCTCCTACGCACTCCTCTGCATGATAAATCTCACACCTTCCAAATCACTGTGCACACGCGCATTCGGTGTAATTTGCATCCCGAAACACCTCCAATTAACCATATATGGCATTAAAATAAATTCAAATGCCATGTTAATTCAAAGGCCCCACCCTGTTTGGACACACATGAACACAAGCGGACACACGCGCCACTCGAAGCGCTGGCGGGAAGTGCGGAGACAGAAACATTTCCGCGGAAGAAATGGAGGTGCTTTCGACAGGGGGAGGACAGTGTTTCAAAATAAATAAAAGAAGGAGACACACATGGAAGAAAACACTGTCATATAGCACACTGTCATACTCCATTGTCATTAAAATCAAACTGTGCCTTGCACGGTCAATATTATTTGCAATTTCATGTTTCTCCCACTCGCACGCATGGCCTGAGACATTCGTAGATTCAGGCACATTTCTACGTTCAAGAAGTGCATGTTCATGAATACCAAACTTTGCTCAGGAATGATCGCACGCATGCTTTACACACAAATCTGTGCCTAAGAACGCTTGATAAAAGAGGCCCCCAGACTTTTTAAAAGATTCTGTCAGCAGGATAACTCAAAAACGAATCAACTGATTTGGAAACTTTGTGGAGTTGTTAGTAATGACCCAAGGTACAAGTGATTCAATTCTGGTGGTGATCCGGACCAGTACTTTTCAAAAGATTCCGAACCAGTACTTTTCAAAAGATTCTTCACCATCTAGATGCCCCCTGGTGATCAGAAATTGAATTGCGGGGACTCCACAAAAACAATGCATTGTAACATAGTCAAATGTATCAAGCAGCTTCCTTGGCGGAGGTCTACGCTCTCTGAGTGCTTCTAGTTACATTATGAAGTGAAAATGAAAGTGAAAGCCCAAGTGGGAAACTCCAACTCCCATTGTGACAAAGCACTCCACAGCACACAAGTGTTCACTGCACACAACAAAATTTAATGTATGCCTCACCCATGCAAGGGGGCAACCCCCAATGGCGCCCAAAAGGAAGCAGTGTGCGGCAGGATGGTTCCATGCTCCAGCTACCTCGGTCATGGAGGAGGATGAGGGAGAGCACTGGTTAATTACTCCCCCCACCAACCCAGGGGGTCGGGAGTCAAACGTTTTGGCTACAAGTCTAATGCTCCAACCGCTTACCCATGACTTCCCATTATGTTAGACATTATAAGCTGACGCTTATTAGTTACTAGTTACTTAGTTTACAAAGAAAAAGACAGGCACATCCATCTCAAAAAAACGTTTTGGGTGCAGGACTATCACATGAAACATACGTCCGCACAGCAAGGCTCCTGTTTCTCTTATTTGATTGTGACGTTTTGGAAGAAGCTGGTTTTATGGTCCTTGGAGCAATGTGGGATGAGGTGCCTTGCTCAAGGGTGCCTCAGCCATGGATGAAAGGTGTAGGGGGAGATGTAAGGGTGGGATTCGAACCTGCAACCCTCTGATTTGAAGAGCACCTCCCTAACCATTAGACCAAGGCTGCCACTGTCGCCCATATCCCAATCCTACCCCATCTGTCTCTCCCACTCATTTCATGTCCCCATTGTTTACTTTCCCATTGTATTAAAGGCAATACCCCCCCCCCCAAAAAAAAATAAACAAACAAGCAAATATATAAACAAACAAACACACAGACACACATCATGTAAGAGTTTTCTTTAATGGCTCCCAGACTGGCCCTGCCGTGGCTCTAACAGTTGGGCACTCTACTGCTAGCTATGCTGGAGACCCGGTTTCCATTCCGGCTTGAATTCTCTCCCACTCATTTCCTGTCACCATATTCACTATACGGTCCTAACAATAAAAGGTGAAAAGCCCCCCAAAATATATATGTTAAAGTGATTCTGTCCCATTTTTGGAAAGAGGCTCATATTACCCCCCCCTTGAGTTTAATTATTGAGTTATACCTTTCTCTTGTACTTTCAACCGTTCTCGGAGTATAGCAGTGCAAATTTTACCTCCATGCTAGCAGTTAACATTGAGTCCCATGAGACCAGCTGGCGGCTAACTGGTCTCATAGGACTCAAAGTTAACTGCTAGCTTGGAGGTAAAATATGCACTACCGTACTCCGAGAACGGCAGGAAGTACAGGAGAAAGGTAAACCTCAATTATTTAACTAAGGGGGAGGTGTAATATCAGCTTATTTCCAAAAATTAGAAAGTATCACTTTAAAAAAGGCTCTCAGACTGAGGGGAGCGTTTGTGAAAACACCCAGCCAGGTCAAAGATGTACTGTAGTGGTGAAAGATGGTTGCCATCCATGAATATTAAAAGTGAATCAGTACCCAGTGGTCAGCTCAAAATGAAAAGCATGTGCACACACTACACACGCACACACACACACACACACACACACACACACACACACACACACACAGACACACACACACACACACGCACGCACGCACACTACACACATACACACACACACACACACACACACACACACACACACACACACACACACACACACACACACACACACACACACACACACACTTCACCCACCCACAGCATCGTTGGATTAAGGAGGCACCGAATTAATTAATTACCGTGAAGATCGTGGTGAGGTGTGGAGGAACACCATAAATACATCACAGGGGCTGAGAGCAGTGTGTGTGTGTGTGTGTGTGTGTGTGTGTGTGTGTGTGTGTGTGTGTGTGTGTGTGTGTGTGTGTGTGTGTGTGTGTGTGTGTATGCGTGTGTGTGTGTGTGTGTGTGTGTGTGTGTGTGTGTGTGTGTGTGTGTGTGTGTGTGTGTGCGTGCGTGCGTGCACGCATGCGAATGCACATGTGCGTGGGTGTGTGTGTTTCTGTGTGTGCGTTTCTGTGTGTATGTGTGCGTGCATGCGCGTGTGTTTCAGTGTGTGTGTGTGTGTGTGTGTGCATGCATGCGTGCGTGTGTGCGTGCATTTGTGTGTGTGTGTGTGTGTGTGTGTGTGTGTGTGTGTGTGTGTGTATGCAAAGAGAGAGAGAAAGTGGTCCTGGGCCAGTTATCCCTCATTAATGATGAACAGCTGATTTGGCCGGCCTCCAGCGACACGGGGCCGCTGCAAAGGTCGCGCCATTGTAAGCCGAGACCGAGCGGGGGTGATCCATCAGGCAGTCAAAGCTGGCAATAGGGGGCTCGCTGTGTGTGTGTGTGTGTGTGTGTGTGTGTGTGTGTGTGTGTGTGTGTGTGTGTGTGTGTGTGTGTGTGTGTGTGTGTGTGTGTCTGTGTCTGTGTCTGTGTCTGTGTCTGTGTGTGTGTGTGTCCGTGCATGAGGCAGATAGAGAGACAGTGTGAGAGTGTATGTGGTGTGTCAGAGAGAGAGAGAGAGGGACAGACAGACAGAGAGAGAGAGAGAGAGTCTGTGTACATTTGTGTGAGTGTGGCGCCTCTCACAATACCCCCGTGCCCAGATTACAAAGTATTTCAGAGAGAGAGGGGGGAGGGCTGTGGAGCGGAAGGTTGGGGCGTTTGGAAGGGTAACAGAATCCTATAGGGCAACATGAGACTGCTGGAATCTTAAATACAGCATGATGCATGGCGTCATTCCTATTGTGCCGGAAGTGACAGATGTTTGCATTGTGAGAGCAGTTGAAACCCTGCGCCATCTATGCCACCCAATACAGGGCCCCCTCTCATTCTCTCTTTCTTTCTCTTTCTCCCTCCCTCTCTCCCCTTCTCTCCAATACAGCCCCCCCCTCTCTCTCTCTCTCGCTCTTTCTCTTTCTCCTTCCGTACCTCCTTCCTCCCTCTCTCTCTTCCTCTCTCTCTCTCCCTCTCCTTTTTTATTATTCATGTCCCTTTTTCTCTTCGTTTTTCGGCGAGTTCAGGCTTGCAGTTGGCCTCCCACCCTGGCAATGCAAGTTGCCCTGCACTTCACCCGGCTGGCTAGACAACCCTCGGTGGGAGAGCCAAGCAAAAGTCACATGGATTAAAAAAAAGAGAAAAAACGAGAGATATGATCACATCTTGGCTTGTCAGCGCCACTAGGAGGAGATTAAAAAACAACAACAACAGCAACAAGTAACTGTCAAGAAGCAATTTGGATTTGACAGTGTTAAGTAATTAGAATCCTTGTCGAATGAGCACACCACTTATAGCTTCCAAATCAAATCTCCCCCCTTCGTTGAGATGTACACGGTGTGATGGACACCTCTCTGTCTCTGGTTTGTCATTATTCCTGTGCGAGCATGTTGTATGATTCAACACACACACACTACACACACATGCAGACACACACATGCGCACGCACACACACGCACACACACACACACACACACACACACACACACACACACACACACACACACACACACACACACACACACACACACACACACACACACACACACACACACACACACACACACACGCTATTCCTGCTTGAGCATGCTGGGTAATACACTAGATAATAATACTAATAATCCTCTTGGTCTGGTCTTGTGTTTGATATTGCAGGGGGAGGAGCTGGTCCACCTGCCAGGAAAGTGCTGCCCGGAATGCAAAGCCAAGCTCAGTTCTTGTATCTACACCCCTCCCAAGCAACAGGTAGGTTGCCGCCAGCCCTCTTACGGTAGGGACACATACACGCGAATTTGCGAACTTTGCCATTCATTCCTATGAGAGAGGCGAAGGCAAGCGAAAGCAAGCCAACAGGAGCGAAGCGAAGCGAAATTATTAAAGAAAGTTTAATGTTATGCAAATGAGGAGCGAATTCGCCTGCCACGGCCCAATCAAATCAACAACATAACTGTTCCATTCCATTTGATTCGCCGCGACGACCTGATGACGGTTGGATTTCGCCTCTCTTCGCCTCTCCTCGCTTCGCGTGCTTCGCCTCTTATGTGTCCCTACCGTTAAACACACGCACACACTCACACACATGCACGCAGGCACGCACACACGCAACACCGCTTCTCCCCTTGCTCCACATCACTGCCTGCAAAACAAAGATGTGTCTTTAATATGTGTCACCCCTTCTCTGTTTTTAGACCCCTTTAGAGAAAGTGTTGCTGTGTCTAAATCTTCGTTTGGGGCTTTTGTGCCGCACATGTGAAAATGGCTCTGTATCTGTTGGCAATTTTGTCACATCACTGACTGCGAAAACAAAGATGTTTGTTCAGTAGTTATTTTGCAACCAAGAGGGAGGGGGAAGGGATGGGAGTAAAGTCTGGATGTCAAATTAAAGCAGCAGATTTCACCCATGACTTTGCACCTCAGACAAGACAGACTGACAAACAGACTGACAGATAGACAGACAGACAGACAGACAGACAGACAGACAGACAGACAGACAGACAGACACACACACACACACACACACACACACACACACACACACACACACACACACACGCACACAGACACACACACACACACACACACACACACACACACACACACACACGCTCACACACACACGCACACACACACACACACACACACACACACACACACACACACACACACACACACACACACACACACACACACACACACACTACTGTCCAGCTCCAACTCCAGCACTGTGTTAATTAGCTAGTCCAGATGGTTAGCCAGAACACCAAGTAGGGCTCAGACAAAACTTAGACGCACACACGCTCACACACACACACACACACACACACACACACACACACACACACACACACACACACACACACACACACACACACACACACACACACACACACACACACACGTGTGCACACATGCGCGCACACACACACACACACACACACACACACACACACACACACACACACACACACACACACACACACACACGCTGACACAAACACATACACACACACACACACACACACACACACACACACACACACACACACACACACACACACACACACACACTGGCATGCACGGTGAGTCTGCGACAAACTTTAACTTTCTAAGTAGGAAAATAAAAGGTTAAGGGAGAAATAAAAAAGGACAAATGTTCCAACCCCACACGGATGCACACACACACGCACTCACACGCACTCACACGCACTCACACACACACACACACACACACACACACACACACACACACACACACACACACACACACACACACACACACACACACACACACACACACACACACACACACACACAGAGAGCGAGGTAGCAAGCTTTTAGCAATGCAACTCTCTCTCTTTCTGTTCTCTGCAGTAGTAATTTGAGCAAGTTTGGTCTGTGTGTGTTTTTTTTGCAGGGTCAGACAAAGCCAAGTCCAGCACAACGTCTGGCCGTAAGTACACACCAGCGCTTTCATCAGCAGCCAAGGACATTTGGAGTTATGAGCATTCCAATTGGTTTTCGCCAAACTGCATGATAGCTCATTACCATAATATTAGCTTTTAAAGGGCTTAACATGAAAAATAAGACACTTTACCACCTGTATAAACCCCAGCCAATGATTTTAACTGTATTAAACACCAAAATAGTGGCATACCCCTTTAATCGTCAAAATTCGCATTGCTCCTCCATCAGAGCAGTGAATTTGCTCTGGTCGTGTGCCCTCCATAGAGAAATAATGACTTCCGTTGCTTAGTTAGCGCAGGTCGATCTTGGTGTGAACAACTCCTTTCCTGTCCTGCTATTTTCCAACACCACTCTCTCTTCCCCTTCTCAGGACATGGAGAAGGTCACTGAGGGGCCGTGTCGTGAGTGCCAGTGTCGGGACGGGGAGGTGACCTGCTACCAGCCCTCCTGCCACACCTGTCCCCTGGGCATGCTGGCCGTCCCTGTGCAGGGACAATGCTGCCCAGAGTGCCAAGAGGGTAGGCTGTGCAGTTGTTTATTGTTCTATTTTGTCTTTGTATTTTCTTTGTTCTCTTCTGCTCTGTTCTGTTTTGTTACATTCTGCTCTCTTCTATTGTGTTCTCTGTTCTGTTCCCTGTGTCTTCTATTCTGTTTTCATTTCTGTTCCGTTTATTTTTTGTTGTATTATGTATTCTCTGTGGTGTTCTTTACTGTTATTTCATCTGCTATTCTGGACCTCGTTTCTCGAAAGCATCGTTGCTAACCAGTTAGCAACCTAGTAATAATAATAATATAATAATACTTTCGTTTCATATAGCGCCTTTCAAAACACCCAAGGACACTTCACAGAGTGTTGTGTGGAAAGTGTGAGTGTGTGTGCACGTCATTGTGTGAGCGTGTGTGTGAATACATGTAAGTAAAAGTGCTTGTGGAACTAGCAGCCATAAGCCTCCAGGAAGAGATGTGTCTTAGGTGTTGCTTAAACATGGCCAGTGAAGGGGCATTCTGGATGTGGTCGGGCAGATTGTTCCAAAGAATGGGAGCAGCAACATGGAAGGCTCTGTCACTGGTGGCCTTGAGCCTGGTACGAGGGACGATCAGCTGGCCCTTGGAAGAGGACCGCAGGGATCTTGAGGGGTCATAGGGGTGAAGGAGGTCTGTGGGGTAGTGGGGTGCCAGACCATTGAGGGATTTGAAAGTTAGGAGGAGGATGCTATAGATAATGTGTGGCTTGATGGGGAGCCAGGGAAGCTGCTTGAGTATGGGGGTGATGTGCTGCCAGGGTCTAGTGCCTGTTATGATCCTGGCAGCAGAGTTCTGGACATAGTAGGTTGCCAATGGGAAATTGCATTGCTGCCAAGTAAGTTGCTAATTTAGTTAGCAACAATGCTGTCGAGAAATGCACCCCTGTTCTGTGTTCTCTGTTCTGTTCTGTTCTGCTCTGTTCTATGCTCTCTGTTTTGCATTCCCATTTCTCTTCTGTTTTGTATTATCTGTTCTGTGTTGCATTCTCCACTCTCTCTTGTTTTGTGTCTTCTGTGCTTAAGTGTATCTGTTCAGTCCTGTTCAGTTCCTTTCTGTTCTATTCTGTACCGTCCTCTCCTGTCCTGTGTTCTTGAGCAGTGAATACGCCTCGCAAAACGAAATGCCTGAAGTGGCACACGATGAAAATTACTTTTACTTTACTTTCGATGTAAACAGCCTTCTTAAAACAGCGACAGGCTGTGTTGTTCCGTGTGTAAGAAATTGATTTGAGAATTTTGTGAATTTAGCCTTTGCTCGCATGATGAGCCATCTGAAAGAAGCATGGCAAAACAACATACCCTGTCTTGTTGGTATTCTGTGCTGTTTCAAGTGCCCTCTTTGCATTGGCAGCTTGGGACACTTGACAGTTTCTTAGCCCACTTTTCTGTAATGGCTGGATTACTGAATTGGCACAAATTGCAGGGAGAATACAAATGAAACACGCCACTGTTGCTGGCAGACTCCTTTCTGTCCTCCCCTCTTCGCTCTCCTCCTTCTCCTCCCCACCCCCTCCCCCCATTCATCCCTTTCTTCTGGTCTACTTCTCACATTCTATTTTGCTCTCTGTGCTCCTCTGTCCTTCATTTGAAAGAGAGGAAGGTCCTAGTGCGTGCTATTAGATTTCCTCGCGGTTAAATAGCATGGCTACCTCGTCCCGAGAGGCCTGTTGTTCTTCTCTTTCTCTCCCACAATTCCCCATCTCGCCCTTCCTCCTTCCTTCCCTCTTTTTCACTATCTTCTGATAT
>NC_085859.1:35759174-35766674 GCF_034702125.1 Engraulis encrasicolus | reverse complement strand
AACATCTACTCTGGCCACCATCCCACACTGTGCACCTTCAGACAGGAAACAAGTGTGAAAGACATGCGGGAGGATGAGAAAGTGACCTCTGGCCGGAATTGAACCCGTTTCGGCGACGGAACAGCACAGTGCTTTAGCTGCCTGAGCCACGTCCGAGGCCTGAAATAACAGTGTTTTTGTTTGTTTGTTTGTTTGTTTGTTTTTTCATGGGGTTTGGAATACTGCATGTGTTTCCACCTTGCAACAGGGCTGTCAGTAGTTCTCATCTCAACACAAGCCTGACCTTCTCAACCTTCCTGGAAGGGATTTTGTCTGATGGACTGTTGTGTGTGCGTACTTGCGTGCGTGTGTGTGTGTTTCTTTAACTCAGGTTGCCTGTCTATAATACAGCAAGTCTGTTGGTAGTAAGCAACCATGAAGTCTCTGATTGGTTCCACTAACCTCATGTTTTGCTTACATACAGCTCTGATGATGGAAATCAAAGTGTTTTGATTGTTGATTTTGAAATATGAAGTGTTAATATTTATATGCCGACCCCCAATGCAATTCAGTTGTTACTGGTGTTCATAACAACTCACTCTGACCTTCCCAACCTTCCCAACCTTTTTGAAGACCTTTTCTTTGATTAGCGGAACATCTGAAAAGTGTGTGTGTGTGTGTGTGTGTGTGTGTGTGTGTGTGTGTGTGTGTGTGTGTGTGTGTGTGTGTGTGTGTGTGTGTGTGTGTGTGTGTGTGTGTGTGTGTGTGTGTGTGTGTGTGTGTGTGTGTGTGTGTGTGTGCGTTTGAGAAGGCGGTGCATCCACAGTGCAACAAGGCTTTCTGTGGTAAACAACAGACAACAATTGTCTGATAGTCTTCTCTCTATATCAATCATACATCTCTGGTTATTGCCTTATTATTTTTTGTTTCTCTTCCTCTCTGATGATGATCAAATAAAAAGAATATAAAGGGGAAAAAAATAAAATAAAGAATTTTGAGACAAGGTCGCACTAATTGACTAATTGGTTTGTTTAAACATGATGATGATGATAATGAAATAAATTTAAAACAAAAGTTAAAAAAGGACATTTTGATTTGTGTAGATGTGCCTGTTAAAACTAAAGACTAGATCCCATTGAAAGGCTAATTTGGTTCGTTTGTTTCTCTTTCTTCCAGTGGAATCTAGTGTAACGCAATTTCAATCCCAGTTCAATCCAAACTATACTGTGTAAAGTACAAGTATTTGACACTTTGCCTCGTCTCCACTTGACTTGATTTCCTCCATCTCTTCTTCTTCTCCAGGCTGCCATGAGTCGTGCTCCTCGTGTAGAGGTTCCGATGAGAACTCCTGCCTCTCCTGCTCTAGCGCCGCCCTGCTGCTCAGAGATGGACGCTGCGTGGCGGACTGCGGCGCTGGCTTCTTTTCCAGTGGTGGAAGCTGTCATGGTATGAGACACATACACACACAGATGCACACACCCTACTCAACTCTGCTCTACTCTACTCTACTCTACTCTACTCTACTCTACTCTACTCTACTCTACTCTACTCTGCTCCACTCTACTCTACTCTACTCTACTCTACTCTACTCTACTCTACTCTACTCTACTCTACTCTACTCTACTCTACTCCACTCTACTCTACTCTACTCTACTCTACTCCAGTGGTTCTTAACCTTTTTCTCTCAGCGCACCCCCTTACCTGTGCACAAGACTAGCCGTGCACCCCCAACCCAAGATGTATAACGTGTAGAAGCACTAAAAAAGGATTTTAGTGATGCATTACAATGATTTTTATTAATGAAAACCTTAATGACTTTAAATGGGGACCAAAACATGTTTCAATTTGGTTTAGGTTTGGCCTAATTATAATGTTTCCAAGCAGAATTTTGGTCACAACCTCAACACAAACAACATTATGCGCACCCCCTAAAATGTCTGGCGCACCCCCAGGGGGTTCCCGCACCCCAGGTTAAGAACCACTGCTCTACTCTACTCTTCTCTTCTCATATCCACTCACTCTGCTCTGCACCACTACACACCTAGGCCAAAGCTAATACGACTACACGTGTGACGTGAGAGAAGATGTAAACAAGCACAAACAGTGTGGTGTGTGCCATGCTACCTACCAGGTCCTACCATGTTTTGAATTGACGTCTGCTGGTTCTGCCGGTGTGCTCAGTGGCTCTGGCTACGCCGTGCCTGTGAATCTTTCATCAGCATTAGTGGGAGACACAGGGGCCGAGAGACCGATGGGCCTGCTCGAGGAGATAAATATTTCATTCCCGACTGCAATGCGGGAGAAGATGAATGAATTTAGATAGTGGGGTTACCATACTTAAAAAGACATGTTCATTTTTTTTCACCCCAAGTAAAACGTTAAATTAGGTTGAAATGTATGAACTGGTATTACATGGATAAATATGACTTTTTAGGGTTGGGTTCTACTGAATAGTTCAGTGTGTCTGTGTCTGTGTCTGTGTGTGTGTGTGTGTGTGTGTGTGTGTGTGTGTGTGTGTGTGTGTGTGTGTGTGTGTGTGTGTGTGTGTGTGTGTGTGTGTGTGTGTTAGTGTTGATCACTGATCTATTAGTGTTATTGGCCATGTGTGTGTTGAGTTGGGTTCAACTGTATGGGGTTTGTCTGGAATAGGTCAATGTGTGTGTGTGTGTGTGTGTGTGTGTGTGTGTGTGTGTGTGTGTGTGTGTGTGTGTGTGTGTGTGTGTGTGTGTGTGTGTGTGTGTGTGTGTGTGTGTGTGTGTGTGTGTGTGTGTGTGTGTGTGTGTGTGTGTGTGTGTGTGTGTGTGTGTGTGTGTGTGTGTGTGTGTGTGTGTGTGTGTGACTGCGTGCATGCTTAAGTGCGTGCGTGTGTGTGTGTGTGTTTTGGGGCAGGTTCCACAACTGCAGTCACGTTTTTGTAGTTGTAGGTCAGAGAGAGAGACACGTCATTAGGTTGGTCTTGATACCATGGCAAGACACAGATACAAGAACTCACAAACACGCAGGCACAAGCAGCAGGACACATAAAGCCACAATGGCCTAGTTGGCTTAGGCTGCATGCTGCTAAGGTCTTCCTGTTTACATTGCCATTAGTCTTGCTGATAGATGTCTCCCCTCCCCCGTCTGACACGGAGGACTCTAGTAAATGTTTTTTTGTTGCAGAAATAGAAGTCTTGTTACAACTCGTCGATTTCTCAAAGTGCCCACCCCCCTATCCTCTCTCCCCCCCACCCCCCAAGTTGTGACAGCATGTCTGCCTGCCTGCCCGCCCAATGTTGATGAATGTTTCGCTGAAATATATATTTAGATGCGACAAAAAAACAATTATTATGTCAAAAGCTCAGAATCAATAGGCATAGAAGTAGTCATTTGTTTTGTTAATTGAGCGTGAAATGAATGGGAAGTTGAACATTTGTATCTTTGCAGCCTGCGATCCCACCTGCACTACCTGTCATCCTGACAACCCCAGCTGTCTCAGCTGCCCCCCAGACCTGACGTTGCATCATGGGAAATGTATTTCGCAATGTCCGGAGCACCACTACAAAGATGGCCACGGCAGATGCAGAGGTGAGCCTTAGAATTATTGTTCTCTTTTTTTGTGTATAATCTTTTTCCCTTTCCCTTTCCCTTTCTCTTTCTCTTTTTTGTTCTCTTTCTCGGTCTATCTCTCTCTCCCTCTCTCTCATCTCCCATTCAACATTAAATGTTTAATAAAACTCAAGATGTGACCTTCCTGCTCTAAACCTTTTATAACCTTTTATTTTGTTTCTTTCCTTGCACTGACATTTGCTGTATGTGACACCCTGGTGTTTTCACTCTGAAAGGAAGGAATGAGAAGGGGAAGGTTTAGCTTGACTTCTGTGCTTCTGACCTTTCCTTCACAGCCCCCCCTCCACCTCTCTCTCTGTCTTTCTCTACCCTCCCCAATCTCTCTGCCTGTAACCCGTAGCTCTCTCTCTCTCTCTCTCTCTCTCTCTCTGTCTCTCTCTGTCTCTGTCTCTCTCTGTCTCTCTCTCTCTCTCTCTCTCTCTCTCTCTCTCTCTCTCTCTCTCTCTCTCTCTCTCTCTCCCTCCCTCTCTCTCTCTCTCTCTCTCTCCCTCTGTCTCTCGGAAGGGCTATGTTCCCAATGGAGACCCAGGTTCACGTCTGGCCTGAGACATTTCCCTACCCTACCCCAAATCTCTTCATCTCTATACTATCTTCTGCCTGTCTCTCCAATATCCTTTCCTATCCTATCCTATCCTATCCTATCCTATCCTATCCTATCCTATCCTATCCTATCCTATCCTACTCCTATCCAAGCATAAAAACATATTGTGCGAAAAAACATATTACTGCATTTACTGAAATAAGTGTAAAATGTTTTTTTGTGTGTTTCTCTCCTTTACCCAGCATGCCACAGCTCCTGCCTGTCGTGTTCGGGCCCGGCGGTATCCCAGTGCTCCTCCTGCTCCGCAGCACTGGTGCTGCACCGCGGCCAGTGTGTGGAGACCTGCGGAGAGGGACTCTACTCCAGAGACAGAGGATGCCACGGTGAGAGAGAGAGACAGAGAGAGAGAGAGACAGAGAGATGCGTGACAGAGAGAGAGAGAGAGAGAGAGAGAGAGAGATATGTGTGTGTGTGTGTGTGAGAGAGAGAGAGAGAGAGAGAGAGAGAGAGAGAGAGAGAGAGAGAGAGAGAGAGAGAGAGAGAGAGAGAGAGAGAGAGAGAGAGAGATTCCTGACAGAGAGAGAGAGAGAGAGGATGGATGGATGGATGGATGGAAGAAAGGAGAGGTGAAATGGGGAGAGAGAGCTGGAAAGAGAGAGAGGGAGAGAGAGAGAAGGACAGATAAAAAAGAAAGTGAGAGGCGAAGAATGAGAGAACAGAGAAACAGAGAGATGGGCTGTGCGAGAGAGAGAGTGAGAGTGGGAAGGCTGAGCTTTCTCCTGCACTGTTTAGCTCTAATGCAGTGCTTCATTTTTCTTAAGGGACCCATATATTTTTACCATTGTAAACTTTAATGACACCCCCACGCTGTGCTACTGTACATGAAAGGCCTTCATGTCACGCGCTCTCTTCCTCGCGATAACTAACTAACTTATATGTTTATCTATTTAAATAAATAGATGTGTAATGTAGACCTCGACTTTTGTTTTGTTTTCTCATGCATATGAATGAAATGCTCTCTCATTCATTGAACATGATAATTACTGTTTATTAAAATGATGACACCCCTTAAAGTCAAGGGAGGATGGTCAAGGTCGAGGATGTTTGGCCCTGTGGATGTTCAACGACCCCCCAGCCCCCCTTTGGGGGTCCCAACCCCCAGGTTGAGAACATCTGCTCTAAAGTATAAGCTCAGTCCAATTTAAGTTTTTAAGAAAAGGCAGAGGGAAAGAAAGAAATGTCAACAGACAACACAATGGGAAGAAAGAAAACTCCATAGCTCATCAAAATTGTAATTTCCAGAGTGGATTCTAAAGTCTCAAGTCTGCTTACCACACATTTTCTTTCTTAAATTACACCAAGCGCGCGGCTTTGCCAGTAAACTGTATATAAATAAATATAGGTGTTGTATCCTATCAAGGTGACAGGGTGTGAGGGATATTGCTCTGTCAAAGCATATCATGTTGTCTCAGAATGATATTTCCCCAATAAAACTTCTCGCTTTGTTTTTCGCTATGAAACTTTTCTTCGGTATCGATTTATATAGCGTTTCATATTCAGCTAGTTGTGCATCAAACCTGAGCTCAGACACCAAAAAAGTGTAACTGAGAAATATTACCTACCTGCTGTGTGTGTGTGTGTGTGTGTGTGTGTCTGTGTGTGTGTCTGTGTGTGTGTGTGTGTGTGTGTGTGTGTGTGTGTGTGTGTGTGTGTGTGTGTGTGTGTGTGTGTGTGTGTGTGTGTGTGTGTGTGTGTGTGTGTGTGTGTGTGTGCGTGTGTGTGTGTGTGTGTGTTGGATTTTCTCGCTTCCTTTTGGAGGTTGTGAGGAAATAAATGGCGTTTGGCTTTTGTGAAATACCCAGACAGGTTTACTGTGCACACACACACACACACACACAGCCGTTGGACAGAAAGGGTTTTTTGGGTTTTGTTGCCAAATGCCAAGGCCAGTCTGGTTTCAGGGTGCTTGAGGCAGGCCTGCTGTGACGGATGGCTGGATGATGGTACTGTAGTCCTCTGGGGTTGGGCTTGTTTTCTGCCTGTCATCCAGCATCAGTATCAGTAGACAGTGAAGAGGGGAAAAGCCTGCAGGCCAATGTTCACTATATAGTAGTACTGTATATATATACACACACGCACACACACACACACATACACACACACACACACACACACACACACACACACACACACACACACACACACACACACACACACACCGCGGACACACACCGCGGACACCACACACACTTTTTGTAGGATAGAGTACAGTTTCAGAGTTTTAGTAGCGGTTTTCTTGTGTCTGTTAAATCCATACTTCCTAGAGCTCTCTCTCACAGAGTGGATGGATGAAGAGTGGGGATTGAGTTTGTCCTAACTTTTATCCCATGTTTTTTTTTCTACTCTTTCTTCTTGCGCTCCTCTCCTCCCTACTTGTCTGCTGACGTCTCTCCTCTCCTCCCCTCTGATCTCCTCGTCTCTCCCCTCCTCTCTCCTCCACCTCACCTCACCTCACCTCACCTCTCCTCTCCTCTTCTCCACCTTTGCTCCACCTCACCTCACCTCACCTCACCTCTCCTCTCCTCTCCCCTCCCCTCCCCCCTCCTCTCCACTTCTCTCCTCTCCTCTCCTCTCCTCTCCTCTCCTCTCCTCTCCTCTCCTCTCTTCTCTTCTCTTCTCTTCTCTTCTCTTCTCTCCTCTTCTATTCTCTTGTCTTCTCTCCTCTCCTCTCCTCTCCTCTCCTCTCCTCTCCTCTCCTTTCCTCTCCTCTCCACTCCTCTCCTCTCCTCCCCTCCCTTCCCCTCCCCTCTCATCTCCTCCCCTCCCCTCCCTACCCCTCCCCTCTCCTCTCCTCCCCTCCCTCCCCTCCCTCTCATCTCCTCCCCTCCCCTACCCTCCCCTCTCCTCTCCTCCCCTCCCTCCCCTCCCCTCCACTCTCCTCCCCTCCCCTCCCCTCCCCTCTCCTCTCCTCTCCTCTCCTCTCCTCTCCTCTCCTCTCCTCTCCAGCTTGCCACTCCACCTGCAGGGCGTGTGTGGGTCCTGACGCGTCTGACTGTGTGCAGTGTCTGAAGCCTGAGGAGGCTCTGCAGCCCCTGCGTCCCCAGCTGCCCCACGGCTCCTGCGGGGCCCACTGCGGCCCACACGCATACCTGGACCCAGAGCGCATCTGCAGAGGTAGGGCACACATCCACCCATGCACATCCACACGTACACATCCACATCCACACATGCAAACACAGCTTAGACACACACGCTCTGTCGATGTCTGTCTCTCTGTCTCTTTGTCTCTCCCTCACACACACATGCGCACACACACACACCTGGACACTGAATGCATCTGCTGGGGTAGGGCACGCATGCACACACACACACAC
>NC_085859.1:35746674-35749174 GCF_034702125.1 Engraulis encrasicolus | reverse complement strand
CGTGATATATATTGTTATCGTGATATAAAGTAATCCATATCGTGATATAGTTTTTTTTCCATAACGCCCAACCCTAATTGAAATATGAATCATCCTTCAGCGAAGTAGAAACTCCCCAGTTGTTTTACGTAGCTGCTTCTTAAGTATCTCCTAACAAAGCCGAGTCATGTGACACAGCAGGGATTACATAGCCTCGTGATGCCAACCTATGTATTTCTATGTAAAGATTTTGGCTCCGCACATAATCTGGAAAAAGCCTCCTAGCTCGGTTTCGTTCACTGTTTAACCGATCAGCAAGAACTCACCCGCGAAGTTCGTTGCTGATTGGTTAAGGTAACACTGTTCAATCTTTTGTCTCGTTATTTTTGTGCTTTTGCAACACCACATCATGATAGTCATGCTAATAAAGCACAATTTAATTTTTTTCTGAATTCGGAATTTACGTGTAAATGGAAGAGTAAGCTCAGACCATCTCCCACCCTCCATAGACACGGATTCCTCTTTGCTTTCGCCAAACTGTTTGACGGAGTCAAGAGTCGGCTTTCGCCCAGGCTAGGGATTGCAGTAAGGGTCTTCAGCTTAATGTGTTTCAAGCTATTAAGACAATTTATTCTGCCCCGACAAACACATTAGCTTGGGGGTGAGTGGTCGCCTGGTTAACACCAGACTATCCCCCAATTATATGGCTGTTGGTGTGTATGTGGTGTGTGTGTCATTGTGTAAACAATATGGCGTCAGAGATCTATCTTCTTCATCTTCCCTTCTCTGTTCCATCCATCTCTCCATTCCATTCAAATTCGGCGAAATAAAAAGTTCTCCCTCCTCCAGGTCTCTCTTTTTCCTCTCTGATTCCCTCATAGCACTAGTAACCACTTTCCCTAACCTCTCCCCCAACCCCCCCCAACCAACTCCACTTCTAAAGTGCTCACAGCCGGTTGGCAGAAGGCTCTTCCTTTCCTTCCTTTCCAGAGCATGAGCTGTCTAGTCTCGCCCGTTCCGCCACGGTAATGAGTTTGGCGGAGGGAGAGCAGTCGCTGTAGTGGCGAGGCGGTGGTGGGGGGGTCTAACGGTACGCTTGGTGCTACTGTACGGCTCATTTGCCAGCTGTGCTGTCTGAGCATACAGAAAGCCAGCCAGACAGGCAGCCAGACCTAAAGCCATTGCACGCACGAAAAAGGAGTGGTGCGTCTCTTTTTTTCCCCCTCGAAGCTGGAACCGGCTCTACTTCTTGGATTTGTAACAAATGGTTTGTGTTGTTGCTACATAAAGGCTTATACTAGACAAACTGTAAAAGTACAGCTAAGGTAACACCTCCTATAATTTAGGCTATAAAGCTTGTTTTTTTTTTCTCTAGATAAATACGTCCATAATAAACTCGTGTATGCACGAGTATGCATAACTATTTTATACATATAATTCTACGTCATTAGCATACTAAGGAAGGGAGCATTGAATAAGAGTGACACACAGTACATTGTCATGGCCAAAAATACATAGGCTACTTGAATTGCCTTCAAACATGAACTGTCCTGACATAAAGTAATAAAGAAAACATTTGAACCAGTTAAGACACGGTGTTATATTTTTGCCCTTACCAGAATGGCAATATCCAAGTAGTGCACTACTAAAGGCCCTGTGTTATCATAGAAGTGAAGTCCTGGTATCTTTTCAATGACTATTACAGTGTTCCACTGGTGGAACAGCATGCATTATGGGGCTACATTGAGAAGCATTACCACATAACACATTCTCTTGTGATACTATTAAGAAGTCCCATCCGTTTCTGTAACACAGGCATCTGTGTCATGGTGTGCTCAACAAAACTGTTTGTATTTATATATAAAAAAAACATGTACTTAAGAAAGCATCTATAGTTCAAAAGTCTTGAAGTGATGAAGTGATGTGCTTGTTGGTTGATGCTATTCATTTTCCTCCAGCTTGCCATCCATCGTGCCAGGAGTGCAATGGTCCGTCCCAGGCGGACTGCACCGCGTGCCCCCCTCACTCCGCCCTGCACAACGGGTACTGCCGAAGCAGCTGCGCCGAGGGACAGTACCTCACCCCAACTGGACAATGTGCAGGTGTGTGTTTCTCTCTATGTGTGTGTGTGTGTGTGTGTGTTTGTGAGTGAGAATGATTGAGAGAGAGAGAGAGAGAGAGAGAGTGTGAGAGTGAGTGAGTGAGTGAGTGAATGAGTTGTTTGTGCACGCTTCATTGTTAATTTTGTCACCTTTTTTTGATTTAGTCGTAGTCTTAGTCACAATGACGAAAATCAATTTTAGTCTTGGTCATATTTTACAATTTACTCTTAGTCTAAATGACGAAAATCAAAAAAGGGCATTGACAAAATATTTTAGTCATAGTCATGGTTGACCAAATTAACACTGGTGTGCTTGCATGTGTTGGTGTGTACTGATGCATATGCCTATGTGCGTAGTATGTCGTTTATGCGTTCAAGTTTGTGTGCTTGCGCAAGTGTGCTGAGGATGGAGCGTACATG
>NC_085859.1:35739174-35741674 GCF_034702125.1 Engraulis encrasicolus | reverse complement strand
CATAGCCCTCACATAGTTTTGATTGTCGTCCAAAATGTACATAATCCTTTGAACATAAGCACAAAGACCTTGCACTTCATAGTTTCTTGTAGTGTATGAATCTTACATTAAAATGTATGATAACCAGTCATAAAACTACTTTTAAGCAGCAAAACATAGCCCTTGGTTTCATGGGAATTCCTCATGTACTCGACAATCATTGGATAACGCTCCGCGTCGGCCGCGAGTAATTAGCATAAAGTAGAAGAGAGCTGAACTTTTTTGACGCGCGTCAACTGTCAAAGTAGCCGCACCGCGTATCCCAGAATCCTTTGCGAGGGCGTCGCCGCTTTCCATTGAAAATGAATTGAAGGCGTCGGTGTCAACGCGCTCGCTGGCAAAGTGGGAACGGGCCGTAACATTTGTAGACATACTCAAGAAGGACGCCGGAGCCCAGAGTACCAGCGAACTGAAAAGATGTATGGAGAATCGGGATGACTGGAAGCAATGATGGAAGGCTCGTCTGAGGACGACCTAGAGAGAGAATTGAGTACTGTTACAAAACAATTTTTGGAATGATGTTAACTGCTAACCTGTAGTTGTTCCATTTTTATGCATACGTTCTTCTCTCTGCATCTCCCCTGCAGTACTTCTGCATGCTGGTCGAGCGTTGCACCATAGGGGACTAGGGTGGCTGGGCCATGGGCCTGCCCTCCTATCACTACACTCTGTCTATCAATTGTTTGTTGTTGTTTTTGAGTCTTTGTAGCAGGTTGTTGGGACAGGTTTGTCACGGTGACAACACAGCAGAGTGACGTGAAAATGCATGGAGCTTACACTGCCATCATATTTTGCAGTTAATTGAATGATGCTTAAAATTCTTAAAGGGACACTGTGTGAGATTTTTAGTTGTTTATTTCCAGAATTCATGCTGCCCATTCACTAATGTTACCTTATTCATGAATACTTACCACCAGCATCAAATTCTAAGTTTTCATTATGACTGGAAAAATTGCACTTTTCATACATGGAAAGGGGGATCTTCTCCATGGTCCGCCAAAAAATAGACATTTTTAGCTGCAAAAATGACTGCACTTGGACCATACTAGAAAATATTTCTTTAATACTTAGTAAACTTTCATGTAATGATCAAATTTGGCAATAGGCAGCCCAATTTCAATAAGCAGCATAGTTGCAGTACCTTTTTTGACCATTTCCTGCACAGTGTCCCTTTGAAATACTTACTGTAAATCAATGTGTACACCAAGAGCGACCTACGCTACAAGAGCGACCTACGCTACAAGAGCGACCTACGCTACTTGAGCGACCTACGCTACAAGAGCGACCTACGCTACAAGAGCGACCTACGCTACAAGAGCGACCTACGCTACTTGAGCGACCTACGCTACAAGAGCGACCTACGCTACAAGAGCGACCTACGCTACTTGAGCGACCTACGCTACAAGAGCGACCTACGCTACAAGAGCGACCTACACTACAAGAGCGACCTACGCTACAAGAGCGACCTACGCTACAAGAGCGACCTACACTACAAGAGCGACCTACACTACAAGAGCGACCTACGCTACTTGAGCGACGGAAGTCATTTTTTGTCTATGGATGATCTGTGGCGACTAAAGTGACCAAAGCGAATTCGCCAGGAGCGGAGCAGCCTGAGCGACCAGAGCGGATTTCAGCGTTTTAAGTCAAGCTAATATTATGCGGTTTTTGGGGCACCGCACATGGTGGCAGCCGTTACCCTAAGTTTCCCCTTGTGGGATCAATAAACATAAGTCTAAGTCTAAGTCTAATATTATGTTAATGAGCTATGGTGTGGTCCGGCTACGGTTCATGGCTACTCGGGTAGCGTAGGTCGTTTCTGGTGTACATACGACAGTTAATTGAATGATGCCATCTTAAAATACTCCTTAATGCTCCTTACTCCTTTGCTGACAATTGTAACTTCGATTACAAAAATCAAAGGGCAGGGACTGGATAATTGCTTTGTGAATTGGTGTTGCAGCGCAGTCGTCGTGTCCTTTTTAATCAGTCGGGTTAAAAATGGAGATCAGAAACTCACAGTAGCAAGAACTGCGAAAGACAAGCCTGGGGGTCTGAGTGTGAAATTGAAAACATTGTGTGAGATTTCTTTTTTTTTTTTACTTTGTCGCTCCTCACAGTCTCCAGTCGCCATCGCTTGGATCTAAAAATACATGAAATGAATAAATATATGTAGCAAAGTAATTTTGCCGGCGACTCCTGCTGCAGATAAAGCAGGCTGTGCCTCATGGAGAGCAGGACGCCACCAGAGACTTGTGGGTAGACAGACACAGTGGCCCATTAAACTTCTTCATCCGGACGCACATCACAGATTTTAATTACATTTTTTTAATCTATGTTGTCAAGATGGGGTGTGGGGTGTGTGGGGAAAATGGTGCGTGTGTGAGGAGGGTGGAGGTGGGGGGGAGGTGTAGTCTAGCGACGGATGTTGATTTTAAAGATGATATGAAGAACATCAAAA
>NC_085859.1:35714174-35724174 GCF_034702125.1 Engraulis encrasicolus | reverse complement strand
AGCCATTTTACCCCATGTTTGTGCCAATAATGATGAGGTCAAAATTAACTGCAAAATGAAGGTCAAGTTGATGTCAGTATGTCATCATCAATTTGATGCTAAATTGTTATTTGATATGGCAATTTATACCAATTTGGCTTCAAAACGGTCATCAAATAGCAGACAACGTCCCCGCTGTGACTACTGTAGTTTGTAGAATATGGTCAGCAATTAGTACACACTGTCAGAAATCATAGATTGAAATCATGAAGTATGAAATACTTCAAGGTCTTTTATAACCTGACTCTCTCCAGATGAATGGGTTTCCGCCTTGATCCATGGACCTTCATCTTGTGCTACGGCATATGTGGAGGTTTGCGAAGGCTTGTTTTTTTCCCCCCGAAAAGATGCAGAGACCCCCAAACAAGAAACACTCGCATGTAGCAATGATCAAAAATGAGGGGGCGGCTTCACCAGGTCTACTCTTGAGGTCTTACAGAGGAGGGAAAGGCGTACTTTAAAAGTCATTAAAAGCACATTAGGAGAGGTGACGGCGGTGGATCTAAGGTCTCTAAATGACGTTGTGGTGATTAGGAGGATGTGGAGAACCGTGTGCAGTTGGCGGACGGCAGGAATGGACAGCAGCCGTTCTACCCAAATGGCACAAAACAATTGCCCGAAAGGACAAATAAACAATCTATCTATCTATCTATCTATCTATCTATCTATCTATCTATCTATCTATCTATCTATCTATCTATCTATCTATCTATCTATCTATCTATCTATCTATCTATCTATCTATCTGGGGGCCCTTGGCAAAATATAGACATGGGGCCCTTCTGAATGACTTCCCTGGTATTTACCATGGCTGTTGGGGGCCCCCTACAGTGGGCACATTTGGTGGGGCCCTAGGCAACTGCCTAGTGTGCTTCTTGGTAAACCCGGCTCTGGGAATGGAAATAGCATTAGCGCAGTGAGACGTACGTACAGTATACGCCATGAGGACATTGCTGTAGGAACAATGACATGTAGTAGCATGTATTCTCACTCGTCTATGTAACTCACATTGAGTTACTTCCTTCTCTCATTTCCTTTATTCCATTACCCTTTCCAATAATTTTCTCACACACACTCACTCCGCTCTATTTCAACATCAGCATCCGTTAGTCATTTCTCCATCTTCCCTTCTAACCTCCCTCGAACCTTCAACCCCCTGATCGTAGGACCACTGCCCTGCACTGCCCATGGCTGCTCCAGTAACTGCCGCAGTAACATGTGTGTTCTCTTCTCTTCTTGTCTCCACAGAGTGCGACTGGAGCTGCAATGCGTGTCGAGGGCCACTGCATACGGACTGCCTGCAGTGCATGGAGGGCTACGTTCTACAGGGGGGCGTGTGTGCCCCGGGATGCTCCGCCGGATACTATCAGGACGGGGAGAGATGCTTGAGTCAGTGGACACAATAGACATACACGCACGCATGCATGCACACACACACACACACACACACACACTCTCTCTCTCTCTCTATCTCTCTCTCTCTCTCTCTCTCTCTCTCTCTCTCTCTCTCTCTCGTGCTCTCATTCTCTCTCTCTCTCTCTCTCTCTCTCTCTCTCTCTCTCTGTCTCTCATGATTCTCTCCCTCTCTCTCTCCCTTCCTCTGTCTCTCTCTCTCTCTCTCTCTCTCTCTCTCTCTCTCTCTCTCTCTCTCTCTCTCTCTCTCTCTCTCTCCATCTCTCTCACCAGGGGGAATAGAAGCTCTGTGTTTATGCTGTCTTATCAGGCCAGTGCTAGCAAGCAAGTGTGAAATTCATGTAGTAAAAGACTGCATGAATATTGCCTTTTTTAATACTCTGGAGGAAGCCATGGGAAAACTGCTGTGTCCCAGTATTTCTGCTTTTACTGTGTGTGTGTGTGTTGTTGTTGGCTGTTATTTTGAGTTTACCCCCATTAAAGGAACACCGACCCAGTATTTTTTATTAACCAGATCTCTTTATAGATTTGAATTACTTTACTTTAATTTAACTTGCGTACATTACCACAGGAGCTTTCATTGTTACCAACATCTTTTTCATTCCTTATGTATTGCATTGGAATTGTCTACAGTACGTGTAGTAAATGTTGCGCCGTTAACCCATCGATGCTGGATGTTGCATTGTGGAACATTGGCTCTGGTGCCTAGAGCTGCATGAGGCTCATGAGTAGGGATGCAAATTATCGATTAATTCATTAATCATTAGTTGATAGCCTTATCGATCGACTTACGATTAATTGATAAGCTGCGTTTTCCCCCAAAAATCTCAATGTTTCTCGAAAAAAACACTAAATCTAAACATTTTAATTAAAAATTGAGATAAAATAGCTCAATTAAAAATAGATCAATTCTTTAATCCAACGGTGATTTAATTATTCCCACTATTCACATCCCTGTTCACACACACTCTTCACATGCCCATTTTCACCTGGGTCTCTTGTCAGTTGCATTGTCCATTAATTGTGATTAATGTTTTTTAATCGATTAATGCATTGATCGATTAAAGTCGATTAATCGATTAATGGTTTGCATTAAGGGTGGGCGATACATATCGTCTGCAAAATTATCGTGAATGTTGTTTTGACGATGAGTAATTTTGCAATATCAAGATATTTTTATGAAGTCGCTAAACTCAACAAAGCGCTGTGACAGGACTCCTCCAGACAGCGACGACAGCCAAGCCTTTGAGCCAATAGTAATGTTGTTGTGAACTGGAGAATAAGTCTGTGAACCAATGAGCAGACAGTGCTGAGGGGGGCGGGCTGCAGCGTTTTGGAAGAGAGAGCGCTGCTGCTGCAGGGCAGTGAAGGAGAGTTGCTGTTATCCAAATGGTGGATTTACATGAGGAATTCAACCATTAAACCAGCCATTGCATGATGCTGAGGGCGTTTTGGAACTATGTGCTTTAACCAGCAACCATCTGTGATTATGGAAAGCCAAAGTTAGGAGGAGAAATAGCTTTGTCTCTGGTCTGAGAATTCGCTAGTTAGCACACTAGTTAGCGAAATAGGCTAAGCAATGTTGTTCTCTACAACTAGATTGGCTGTTACTCACTACTCAAACACCCACCTGCATGTATAGAGCTTGAAAGTGAGGTCACTTCCCCCGATTTCATGGAACCTCAACGGCGTTTTTAGCCGAAAATCGTAGCATGTAATACAATGGCAGTATTAAAATGATATTTCGATCCCCTTCGAGTTGTGCCACGAGCTCCATATATGTTGTTTCTGATATTTTTGCTTAATTTTTCGTACAAACCCCCACATTTTTTAGAAAGCTGTGTTTCTTCACATTTTTCATGGCGACCGCCTAGGAACAAAACATTGATACTTCTGCATGAATAATCTTTATCTATCATCTTAAACAGCATATTTGTAGGCCAGCGCATATCATGACTGAGATCAGAAGATATTTACTCTCTACCACGTTGTTAGATGGTCAGCTTAGGTCCCGTGAAACGCGGAACTAAGGGGCGGGACTTTCGAGCTCTATAGATATCATAACTGCTTAGGTGGACAAGTAATGTTAAGTTAGACTCGCGCAGTGAGTTAAATTACAATGTGTGAAATCCAACACATGCAATTTGCAGCTGCCATAGTTAGGTTCTGCTTCCTATCTACAAATGCACTGTTTCCAAGTCAAAAATGACTGTCCTCTAACAGAATCATTAGCAATACATCATAAAACTATTTTTTATTTACATGAATATGTTTTCATGACAAGTGATGAAGTATTACTTTACAGTCCAGCATATGCATATTATTAAATTCAAAAAGTGAAAGCTCTTCAGCACAGCATTTTTTCCCAACTCTCTGTCCCTCCCCAGTTAAAACACAAAATGCAACACTACTACCTCCAGTGCAGAATTGAAATTAGTCTGGAATCATGCACAAATCATAGACTGCATAAATGTGTAGCTTTGGTATACTGCCATGCTTTGTGATGTAGACATGCCATCATTTATGCAGACCTCTTGGTAACATGCAGTTTTAGGCTACATAGGCCTACAATGTTCTGCTTTACTCACCCTTCCCTGCCATGCCAAATTCCCATATTACGGTACACATTGATTTACCCCCCCCATTATAGGCCCTACTTGTTTTTGCAAGTGTTTTTGGAAATTATCGTCAAATTATCGTTATCGTGAAAATTCTAAAAATTATCGAGATAACTTTTTTTGCCCATATCGCCCACCCCTAGTGTGCATCCCTACTCTTGGTGTATTAGAGCTGAGTGAACACATTCTAATGCAAGATGAATGTCTTAGGGTTTAAAATCAACGGATAACATGTTTTTATGTGCTTCAGAGGCCAAGATATTTAGGTTTTTATTGGCTGAGGGCAACCTTTTTGAAAAGGGCTTAGGCATTTTTGCAGGTGCTTTAGGTGTTAATGGGTTAATTCAACATCCGAGGTGCTCTAATGATTTTACACTCTTGAAATTGGTCCTAGTTTCTGAAGCTGGGGTCACACTACACAACTTTAACATCGTATCCATGTTCTCCCGAAGGCCGTAAGGGGTTTTTTCAGTCAAGAATCGGGCCAATAGTTGTAATTTGAGCCCAGCTTAAGTGTGGAATTACAGCAAAATGTATTGTTTAGGCAGAAATAATCTTGTTAAATGTATTAGTATCTATTATTCACACTAAAAATGCCATATAGAGCTGACTTGCTAATATTACTATGATGTATTAATGCTGAATTCAATTTTCCAGGCTGTGATGACCACTGCGATCAGTGCCATGGGCCCGGGCAGTGTGACCGATGCCAGGCTTCCTACGCCAGTCTGCTGGGCCAGTGTGTGCGGGCGTGTGGGCCTCGTCATTACCTGGACAGCACTCAGCAGCAGTGTTCCGGTGAGGAGAGCTCTCCACCACGCCCAGCACAAGACGAGCCCAAGGGCAAAGCTATTTTAAAGGCCCCCACCCGCCACCCCATATAGCGTACTATGTAATGAGGAGCGATTGGGGATCCCCTCTCTTCCGGGGCCTGGGACAACTGATGCCAAAGTGGCCTTTTACCATCATCACCCGTCCTCACCCATTACTCACTTCTTTGGTTTGGTTTGGTTTATTTATGGCAGTGATTCTCAAAGTGTGGTCCGGGGACCACTTGTTTTCCGCGACAGAGTTCAGGTGGTCCGCGAGGGGATTTCTACTTTTCCGAGACAAGCTAGCAATAGGCTATATTTTGTAACATAATTACAAAGCTAAACATAGCTGAAGTCACGTTTTCATAACAATAAGACTGTCTTGTAATGTCAAAAAAGTAAGGGATTTGTATCGAAATGAGCAATGTCAAATTAGTACCAATTGTCCATTCAGTTGATAGGTGGTCCCTGAACATTTTTTGGGGGACAAAGTGGTCCTCGCTCTGAAAAAGTTTAGGAAACACTGATTTATGGATATAGGAAGACAAAAAGGTATCCAAGGGATAACATGTAAGTAAAAGCGTAAACACTTATTTCCAGCATGGTCCCTGATGGAAGAGGACAAGACATAACAAAAACATGTAACAGATATCACTACACATATGCCATCACATTCCTACGTCACCTATCTTCTTCTTCTCCTCCTCTGTTTCTTCTCTTCTTCTTCTTCTTCTTTTTCTTCTGTGAGTTTAAAGTTCTGGAGTTACTGTATGAATAATCACTTCTGGATGATGCACAGAAAAAAGGAAGCCTGAGGCCTTAGATGTGATAATGATGAAGAAAAACTACAAAAAATAATATTTTAAAAAGGCACCCTGTTGTGCGCACCTACATCACACAGAAATGTGTGCACCCGGACACACACTGCCCGTAATAGATTATGCTTAAGTAAAAGAAAAACTGCCTGACTGATTCACTGATGCACGCACACACACACACACACACACACACACACACACACACACACGCGCGCGCGCACACACACACGCGCGTGCGCGCGCGCACACACACACACACACACACACACACACACACACACACACACACACACACACACACACACACACACACACACACACACACACACACGCACACTCATCCCTTCTCTCTCTCCCTCCAGCATGCTCTGCGGGGTGTCTGCAGTGTGGAGGGGAGAGCTGGTGTTCTGCATGTGAGGAGAATCTCTTCCTGAAAGACGGAGCCTGCACCCCGGACTGCGGCCCTGGTTCCTACGCCGACTGGAAAGCACATGTCTGTCAAGGTAAACAAAATCACTTCCTGTAATTGGGTCATTGCTTTTGTGTGTGTGTGTGTGTGTGTGTGTGTGTGTGTGTGTGTGTGTGTGTGTGTGTGTGTGTGTGTGTGTGTGTGTGTGTGTGTGTGTGAGAGATAGAGAGTGAGAGTGTGTCCATGTGTGTGTGTCTGCATGAATTTGTATGTGCTGTATACACATCAGTATATATGTGTTTATATGATATCGAGGCAGCTGTTTCCAGTCTTTTGGGTCTGCATACACACACACACACACACACACACACACACACACACACACACACACACACACACACACACACACACACACACACACACACACACACACACACACACACACACACACACACACACACTCTCGGAAAAGAGCTCTGTCACCATCCATAATGGATGCCATGCTGTATGGAACTGTGCTAAAGCAGCGTGTTAAATATTCAGAGGTTGCACTGCACTGCAGGACACATGTATGCATGTACAGTATTCCAGCTATGGCACAACATAAAAAAGGGATCAGAAATCCAGCCGCAAGGTTTGTCATGGATTTAAGTTTTACTCGCTTATGTTATGTCAGACCATTGTAATAAGTTCCACTGAATGAATGGTTTCTATGTCATATGCAGGACATGAGAAATCACCACATGCAATTGCATTTCAGTCATACGACTATTGGATCAATATACTTTTTTAATTCCCAGGCAAAAATAAGTAAATAAATAAATAAATAACCCGTACAGAGCGAGTTGCTTTTGAAAATAAATGTAGCAAGTTATTGCATTCTTCCCCATTTTGAAGTAAATTAAGATCGTATAGGTATTGGCATTCTGTCATGGTCTTGTCTAATAAAAAGATACATAACCCTTGACAGCTGCTCAGAGGACTAAATGTAAAGTGGCATCATGGCATCCAACAAAATTCTGAAAAGAAAATGGCTTGCCCAACAGCAAGTTTAAACTACTCCAGCACAAAAGACAAAGTTCATCTGAGTGTCAGCGTATCGGAGGTTCGAATCCGTCCTGGGCTATCTCCCAAGTTACCCTTCTCTCTCTCTCCTAATCATTTTCTGTCAATCTTCTGTCCTCATTAAAGGCACGAAAGCCCATGAAAGCCCAGAAAAAATGTTTAAAATTTCAAAAGGTTTTCTGAGGTCAATTCAAAGTGCTTCTATGCAGTTCTGTTTTTTATAGATAAGGCGGTAAAGGGTCATAAGGGAAAGGAGTGAGTGAGACAGATGGGGAATGGAAAGAACCCAGGCCGAATTTGAACCCTGAGACCCACTTTTGCCCTTTTTTTATTACATGACTTGTCTTGATATTCTGTAGCTCCACAACGTCTGTGTTTGCTGTGACGTTTTGCCTTTAATTGGCGAAGACACTACATGGAAGAGACAAGAAATAAATCAGACAGTGGGATTGGTCAATGGTCTTGAGCCATGGCACCTCCCCCAACATGGTGCATGCTTTACCTGCTAGCTTTTCCCCCTGTCTGATTAGGAAGATGCCATTAAGTAATCACCAAGGGGATGGATGTTGTTGTCTGAGTTGACTGAGTGTTTGACAGCTCATGGCTCTGCGTTTTATCCTATCAGGACGGTGCACAGTTTATAGCAATAGTCGGCCCCCCAAGTTATTACACTCGCTAAGCACTCGATTTAATTAAATTCAGGGCCCTTTGAAATGGTCTATCGGCACGTCAACGATTAGTCCGGCAGAATGGATCGCCGGGGTAATTACAAGGAAGGCAAACAGATTTAATGATTGAGGGGGAAACAAACGGGAGCTGGGCAGCCGTTTGGCTTTGATCGCGGTCATTGTTGTTTTAGTTTAATTGTGTCTCTCAATAAGCGCGGATTCACCCTGCATTGATGGTGGTGACATAGGGTTTGTAAATGTGACTTTTACATTGAATGATGTCTCTCTCTCTCTCTCTCGCTCTCTCGCTCTCTCTCTCTCTCGCTCTCTCGCTCTCTCTCTCTCTCTCTCTCTCTCTCTCTCTCTCTCTCTCTCTCTCTCTCTCTCCTTTTTGTCTGGATCTCTTCCTCTATCTCTGTATCTCTATCTCTCCTGCTGTCATTCGCTGTGCTCACTGTCGTTATCACTTGTTAAGATAAAGGGTGCCACAGGAAGGTTCACTGTCTGTAATCTCGGTTGTAATCGCCCTCTGTATCTCTTTCATTATCGCGCTTCCTCCATTGCTCTCTTCATCCAATCCTATATCTCCGTCTGCCCTCCCTGCCGTTCCCTCCCTCCCTGCTTCTGTCTATCATCCCTCCATCTCTATCTATTTCTCCCTCTCCTTTACATCTTCTTCCCTGCATCCTCTCTGCATCCCTCTCTCTCTCTTTATCGACCATCTCATCTTCTCTGCCTCCGTCTCTCCTTCCATCTCTCCCCCTCTCTGTCCACCCATCCCTTTCTTCCACTATCCCTCCACTCCATTCTCCTTGCTCCATTTTCCTCTCTCCCTCCATTTCTTTCCAACTATTCCCCCAACCACCCATCCCCCTCCCTCACTCTCTCCTCCCCTCTCTCCTTCACTGAAGGACTCTCCTATACCACTGGCCAATCCTATTAAGTCGCTATAATGTAATTGATTCCAACAATGCATCTCATCAGGACACCTTTTCAACCTTTCCTTCCTTGTTGGATTATAATAATCCCTATTAGGAGACTTTAGTACTATTATAAGGTAGGGCTGCACAATTAATCGAAAATAATCGAAAATCGTGATATAATCGTGATCTCGAAGTCGTGATTTCAATCGTGATTTAATCGTGGCAATAGTAACTTACCTTCAAGAGCATCCTTAAAGCTAGAACATACTGACAGGCTCGTGTTTCTGGTCGGAAATCGGTTCACCTAAGTGTCATGCTATTGCCTTTTACATAATTATTACAATTCATTTCATTTTGCTCATCCGGTATGTAATTCATTATTGATTGTATTTCATTTTGTTATAATTTTTTTAAAAATCAGCAAAAATCAATAAGCGTGATTAATAACCGTGATTATGATTTTGACCCAAATAATCATGATTCATTCAATCATGATATTCCATAATGGTGCAGCCCTATTATAAGGTCACTTTCCTTGCACTATTATTATCTCTTTTTTACCTCTGAATGGTGAACTTGAATGGTTGTATGTAGAATGTACTGTATGACTGCAAAAATGTGTGCATTATGTTTTTTTTGTATATGTGCATTATGTATTGCACTGAATTTCCTTTGAGGTCAATATAATATCCTTCTTTCCCTCTTTTCATCTCCCTTCCACTCTCCATCCATCCATCCATCCATCCACCCACCCTTCCCTCTTTCTCTCTCTCTCTCTCTCTCCCTCTCTCTCTCTCTCTCTCTCTCTCTCTCTCTCTTTCTCTCTCTCCCTCTCTCTCCCTCTCTCCCTCAGCCAACACACGGCCTCCCGTGCTGCACGTCAACGGCTCCCTGTTGGTCCCGGCTGGCGGGGTCCGCCCCCTGGGGGTGTGGTTACTGAGGGCGGAGGACCCGGACAGCCCCGCCCACAACCTGCTGCTGCAGCTGCTGCAGCCGCCCACCAACGGGCTGCTCCTGCGTCTGCAGGAGGGGGCGGAGAGCACGCTGCACCGCGACCAGACCTTCACCATGGCCGAGCTGAGGCAGGGGGACATCCGTTTCAGCCACAGCACCGACAAGCCACTGTGAGTGAACTGAAAAAGGGTGATGTGTGGGTGTGCGTACGTGCGCGCGTGCGTACCAGTGTTAATTTTGTCAGCTTTTTTAAATTTAGTCGTAGTCTTAGTCACAATGAC
>NC_085859.1:35706674-35709174 GCF_034702125.1 Engraulis encrasicolus | reverse complement strand
TTCTCTCTTTCGTCCTCTCTCCTTTTCTGTCCCTTGCCCTCAGTCTCCTCTGCCCCCCCCACACAAACACACTTTTCTTTCTGCCCCTCTCTCTGTTTCTCTCTATGTTTTACATACA
The DNA here is from genome assembly GCF_034702125.1 of Engraulis encrasicolus. Classification (NCBI taxonomy): domain Eukaryota; kingdom Metazoa; phylum Chordata; class Actinopteri; order Clupeiformes; family Engraulidae; genus Engraulis; species Engraulis encrasicolus. The sequence goes on along the minus strand of NC_085859.1, from coordinate 35,709,056 downwards.
GTAGTACATCATTTTGTTCTCTCTCTCTTATCTCTTTTTCGCACTCACTCTTTTCCCCTCTTTTTCTCTCTTCATTTTTTGTGCTCGCCTTCTCTGGTGGTCTCTTTTCTTCTGTCTCTCTTTTTGTCTTGCACTCTCTCTCACCCCCCTTTCTCCTTTCTCTCTCTCTTTCTCTCCCTTTCTTTCTCTCTGTCTCTGTCTCTCTCTCTCTCTCTCTCTCTCTCTCTCTCTCTCTGTCCCCCTTTTCTCTCTTATCTCTCTTTCTGTGCTGTGCTCTCTCTCTCTCTCTCTCTCTCTCTCTCTCTCTCTCTCTCTCTCTCTCTCTCTCTCTCTCTCTCTCTCTCTCTCTCTCTCTCTCTCTCTCTCTCTCTCTCTCTCTCTCTCTCTCTCTCTCTCTTTCCGAACTCCCATGGCAGAAGTCTTCTTCCCTTCCCCTCAGTGTTTTGTGCTCTGCCTAAGTGGCAAAAGAAATCCATTATTCATCATTAGTTTGTCTGGATTTTCTGTTTGTTTGTATTGTTTGTAGTTTTTTTCCCCTTCTGTTTTTTTTTTCCAACTCAGCTGAGAGACAGTTTCCCTGCAGCAGTTTATCAGTGGTACCATAGGTGTCACAGCGACAGGGGTTTGGGGTCAGTGTAGATACAGTAGAAGTTTGGGAGATATGAGATACAGTATGCAGAGAGAGAGAGAGAGAGAGAGAGAGAGAGAGAGAGAGAGAGAGAGAGAGAGAGAGAGAGAGAGAGAGAGAGAGAGAGTGTGTGTTTGGGGGGGTAGGCGAGATGGGGAGCAAGGAAGAGTAGAGATGTAGAGAGTTTGGGTGAAAGAATGCAGAGTAATAGTGAATGAGTGATAAGAGGGCAAAAAAATATAGGGCGGCGGGGTAGGCGGGTGGAAAGCAGAAAAAGAGGTTGCGAAGAGTGCACTGATTCTGCAGAACAGAGAACTTTGAGCAGAGGGAGTTATGAAGGGAGGGCCATGGGACTTAGTTAGCCCTGTAGTTGAGAGAGAGAGAGAGAGAGAGGCAGAGGCAGAGGCAGAGAAACATTGTAACTGTAGATGAGAGGGAGAGGATAGCAAAATAGTACTGTATGGAGAGAAAGAGGGAGACGGGGAGGAAGGAAAGGAGAGCAGAGGAAGTAGCGAAGTCAGGGCCAGGGGACTGAATTAGGCCAGAGGCTGTGAGCAGAATCTGCTCTGTCATCTGCTGCACTGCTCATGGCGCTATGCTGGAAGACGAACATGCGGGAGACACACAGACTCTGCTCAGGCCAGGGCTTGGCATTGGCCCCTGCCAACCAGCCAAATGCTGGTAAAACCCATCCGTGGTGGCTCTACCGTGGCACTAGGTTACTACGCCGGCGACCCGGGTTCGATTCCGTCCTGGGTCATTTTCCAGTCTTTCCCTCTCTCTCCCCAACTTGTTTCCTGTCCCTCTGTCGCTGTCCCGTCATAAATAAAAAGGCCACCTCCCCAAAAAAACCCTCGTCTGTGGCTGGTTATATTTTCAGTGTCGCTGGCCAATTTGGCAGGTACCTTATTCCTTGGTACTATTACATATCAGAGTAGCCTATATTCTGCGGTTTGCCCCTTGTATATTATTTGTACTTAAGTTCAAGAAAAAGCTCAGTTCCTATGTTTATTTTTGTTTGATTTATTTCCATGTTGAAAACTATGCACTCATCTGCTTACTCTAGTATGTCATCTTCTGAGGTTAGATGTAAATTACAAGGAAATCAACAATATCAAATTCGTGGCTAACAGAATAGCTGAATGGCTGTGACTCGGGAGAAAACCACTAGCCACAGTGGCCGGTGAGTGAACAAGTCTGACAGGTGGACAAAAATGCGTCCGTCTGTGGACTCTGCCGTCTTGTGGACACAGGAGGGAAATACAATTTAAGGAATGCCTTTAAGACGGACGGACCGACAGACAGACGGACGGACGGACATACCCTCTTATAGATTTGCTAGGATGCTTCTAAAAAAGTTAATGTCAAGCCCTGTCTCAGCAGTGTAGTATATTGTATGTCTGAGTTGAGGAATATACAGCCAGTGGCTGGTACAGGGAGACAGTGTGCAAGTGGTGGTCTGGCACACAGGAGATTGGAGCTCTGTGGTTGGCTATTCAGATTATATATGCAGGCAGATACTCAAAGTCTCAGGTAAGATGAAGTCTCTTTCTGAACATTAATTTGCCAAGGGACCCCACTGGATTCCGTAGAAGACAGGGAGGTTAAACTCATTTGCACGCGCGCGCCGCGCACATGCACGTGCAAACACACACACACACACACACACACACACACACACACACACACACACACACACACACACACACACACACACACACACACACACACACACACACACACACACACACACA
>NC_085859.1:35694174-35696674 GCF_034702125.1 Engraulis encrasicolus | reverse complement strand
GCATTCATATAAGTGGCTTATCCTGAATTTTATCATAACTGGGATAAGCTTCATATTCGGGATATTGAACTGTATTGAAACTCACTCTCTGTCTCTTATAGTATTTATAGTATATATAGTATTTTATCATAATCGGGATTAGTCTCTTATGCAGGATATTGAACTGTATTTAAACACACTCTCTGCCTCTTATAGCCTAATATACAGTATACCAAAATCTGTCTTTAAGGCAATGTTTTTTACTTAACTTGATCATGTGGTGCCGATAGAGAGAAAATGTTTTTTGGCCAGCTTGTCTGCTCTGCAGAGGAGCCTGTATTGAGATGTGTGTGTGTGCACGTGTTTGTGTGCGTGTTGAGAGAGAGAAAGAGAGAGAGAGAGAGTGTGTGTGTGTGTGTGCGTGTGCGTGCGCGTGCGTGTGCGTGTGCGAGTGCGAGTGCGTATGTGAGTACGTGCGTGCATGTGTGCGTGCATGTGCTGGGAAGGAGTGTGTATGGTGCTCGGCACTGGCTCTCTGTGTGATGCGCACTGGAGGGAGGCCAAAGCTCTGCCTCCGCCTGCTGCCTGCTGCTCTGCCTGCTGATGCTCCCCGTGGAGATGGCCTCTTAGCAGGCGTGCGTCCTTCCCAGTCCTTGGTCATAATTATCCGAGCCACTGAGTGTACTATGGCGACGACGACGCCCAAGAACAAGTTACTCCCTCCTGGATCCATCTCACTGCCTGCTCCTCTCTCCCTCTCTCTCTCTCCCCCTCTCTCTCCCCCTCTCTCTCTCTCTCTCTCTCTCTCCCTCTCTCCCTCTCTCTCTCTCTCTCCCTCTCTCTCTCCCTCTCTCCCTCTCTCCCTCTCTCTCTCTCTCTCTCTCTCTCTCTGTTTGTGTCTTGCTTGTTAGCTACATCCTTACCTCTCTACCCCCCACCTCTCTCTCTCTTTCTCCATCCCCTCTTTATCTCACTGTCTTTCTATTGCTCTCTATCTTGTTCTCTCTTTCCTTATTCCTGTCTTCTCTTTCCCTCTTCTTTTATCTCCCCTCATCCCTCTCTCCTTGTTTTGCTTATTCCTCAGAAACAGAGGAGCAAAGGAATAGCTTATCTGTGTGTGGACTACTCTTTTCATATGTTTTTATCCCCCAAACACACACACGTAGAAGCAGGTGAATCATTCCCAGCACACACATCACATCCCATCACATCAGATCACATCACATGGCTCAGGTCTGCTCTAGTCTGGGCTGCCTGCCTGGGGGACATGACTTTTATCTTTTCATGGGTGACAAACCTTCCCTGTCTCTTTCCCACCCTCCCTCCCTCCCTCCCTCGCTCCTTCGCACCCCATCTCTCCCACATCGCTCTCCACCCGTCCCATTCCTCTCGCTATCTCTCTCGCTCTCTCTCTCTCTCTCTCTCTCTCTCTCTCTCTCTCTCTCTCTCTCTCTCTCTCTCTCTCTCGGGGTGCAGGGGCGCGTTTCCCCGGTCTGGTCACGGTCTCGCTCTTCTGGGGGCTGATAGCGTTGTGTGATGGGTCCTGATGAGCTGGAAATGATGGAGCTGGAAGTCGTGTCTTGGAAAGGGCGTTGGAAGAAGGGCATTTTTTCTTACGGCTGGTTAAAAAAATAAAAACAAATACGGTGGATGTTTATTTTTGATGTGTATGTGTATGTGCTTTGAATTATGGGGGAGCTCTGAAAAAAATCTTTATCTCTGTCTCTCTTCTCTCAACCCCCGCCCCCCCCCTCTCTCTCTCTCTCCTCGATCCCCCCTCTCTTTTCCTCTCACTCCCCCCTCTCCATCTCTCTCTCTCTCTCTCTGTCTCTCTCCCTCTTCATCCCTCTATCCTTGCCGCTAAATCCCCTCTTCCCCTCTTCCTCCCCCCTCCCTCTCCCTCCCTCTCTCTCTCTCTCTCTCTCTCTCTCTCTCTCTCTCTCTCTCTCTCTCTCTCTCTCTCTCTCTCTCTCTCTCTCTCCATCCCTTTATCCTCGCCTCTATCCCCTCTTCCTCCCCCCTCCCTCTCCCTCCCTTCCTCTCTCTGTGTGTAGAATGCCAACACCCCTCATCTGCTGTCCCTGCCCATGACCTGGGTGAGAGAGGGAGGCATGGTGCAGATTTCTAAGAAGTACCTGCGGGCCGAGTACAAGGGCTCCAGTGATGCGGAGATCCTCTACACCATCGTGGCTCCAACTGGGGCGCCCAAATACGGTACATACTGTATGCTGCACTGCAGCCGTTTCATTGACCCAATTGAAAAGTTCTTTCTGGAAGGCAAAATAGAAGTCATTTAAATGCAGTTTATAAATGTTTTCCAAAATTTGACAGCATGAGGATAATTGGAACTGGGTTAATGTTAGAAGACATAAAGCTACCCCTTTAAAAAAAAAAAAAATGCATACGGCTTTCCGAAGCAGTGAGTAGCTTCTTCAAGACGTTTACTTGCAGAGTCTGCAAAAATTGAAAAAAAAAATCAAGCTATTTCTCAGTTTCACCCTGGTCTACTTGATGCCTGTTT
>NC_085859.1:35669174-35679174 GCF_034702125.1 Engraulis encrasicolus | reverse complement strand
TGGCAAGTAAGATCAGACCAGCTCCCACTCTCCACGGAGATGGATTCCTCTTAGCTTTTCGCCCAGGCTAAAGTTTACCAAGGTTCTACCACCAAGTTCTTCACATTGTGTATGAAACACGCTATTGAATATGAATAAACATGCCTTGCCTGGTTGGCATCTGTTACATGTAGACGTGTTTTGTGTTTCCTGTCCACAGGCGACCTGTTCACCTTTAGCGACATGACGCGCAACGCGCTGCAGTACGAGCACGCGGGCCTGACCTCCGAGGACGACGCCATGACCTTCACGGTGACCGACGGCTCCTCCATGGCCACCACCACTGTGCTGGTGGCCGTGGCCGAGGTGGCCGGCAACGCGCCCCGCCGCGACCCGGGAGCCCTGCTGGCCCTGGAGGTGTCGGAGAAGAGCAGCACCGTCATCACCCGCTCACACGTGGCATACAAGGTAATAATCATAATCATAATACATTTTATATTGAGCGCCTTTGAAAATACCAAGGGTCACTTTACATTAAACACTTCAGAGCAGCAAGAGTAATACAAAAGCATCAATGAATTTATACATCACATCTTCAATAGGAAAATGATGAAATGAATATAGTAAAGCAAAAAAAAGTTTTGTGGGGTGGTCTTGTTAGAGGCTGAGAAAAATGCCCAATGCATTTTCCAGTCCCACTCCAGCCATAAGTCTAGTGAGAATTTGTAGTTAGAAGAAGGTGAGCAGCCTGGCAGCCTATTGAGACATACAGTATAGAGACGTAATAGCATTTGTAGACAATGGGGGTATAAAGACGAGAAACAAGGTGAGTATACATACAGTAGAGATGGACACGGAGGTCACGGCTGGACTCCCAATAGCTTAATAGCTTTCCTAAGTGTTTTGTGGGGGAAGATGGTGGGCGATAAAAGGTATTTGAATGGCTGGGGTTTGCAGCCCGGCAATCTGTGGAGCGTCAGCTGTGCTGTGAGGGAAATTTGACTCTGTCACGTTATATCAGTGTGTGATGGATGATATGTTTCCCCCCTCTACCTTTTGAAATCGATTTTTCTCCGAGCCACTGCTGGTAATGTTTCCACTGAGACAACATAAATACACTATTGCGTTTCCAAACGTTATTGCAGTCCCCATCTTGGTGCTCTGGATGTGTCTGAAGGTTTTGCCATGGTCACTCTCTGACTGATGACCTTCCTGCTTGTCTTTCCCATTCATTCGTTCATGAATTTGTTCATTCATTTGTTCATTCATTCATTGATTCATTCGTTCATTCATTCATTCATTCATTCATTCATTCGTTCGTTCGTTCGGTCGTTTGTTCGTTCGTTCGTTTATATCTACCCAATTTACAGTTTGTCTATTGATCCAGTTTATTATGTCCTCATAATGATGATCTTTAAGCCACAGTTCAGTTACTGTTCATGTACTATAGTATATTTTTTCATTTATGTGTGTACTGACCTGGGCCTCGTTTCCCGATAACGATGGTTCTTAGCCTTACGTGTGTCGTTAACCAGTGATCCTACGAATGTTCTTAGATTTCCTACGACTGTTTCCCAAAGACACTCGTACATGAACGCGCGTGCACAGCCTCTAAGATCATTCGTAGCGTCGCTCTTAAGGATCGCTGTCCACATATGTGGTGCTGAAGTGTACTCGGAGTGAACTGCGCCGTCATCTGCTGCTAAACCATTTACAAAATGTAAGGCGTGTGTCAGTATCAAAAGTTGTTTTCTATAAGGGTGGGACTACATTTGTAGCAGTTTGCAACTATCGACAGGAGTTATTGTTGGCAAATTAAATAAAATGCACACACACAATGAAATCATGCAAAACTCCCAACTGACGGTAATAATGAGCTACGCCGTTAAGACCCAGATAAAGCGCGTGCACTTGGCTACTGCAGCTTAATATTTAAGAAAAGTAGGCCTAGGCCTAGTTGGAGTTCCAAATTGGAATGCGCAAAGTTACAACCTCAAGGCGTTCAAGGCTTGACAACTGTCGGGAGCACGTCAGCATGCTGTTTTGAAAAACAATGTCCATCAAAATTGACACATCCCCTCGCTGCCTTTTTGTTATTGCTTAGCCCAGTGTTTCCCAACCTTTTTTGTCCTGCGTACCCCCTAAGCCATTTTGTCATATGATGAGTACCCCCTCGCCCTCACACATGCTCTGTTCCTCTATCCCAATGTGACTACACTCAATATATTTGCTATTATTAAATGTTTCCGCGTACCCCCTGAGGTGTGCTCGCGTACCCCTAGTGGTACACGTACCCCTGGTTGGGAAACAGTGGCTTAGCCTACTAGAGTCGGAATAGGGAGAGGAGCTTGGCACATGTGGTGAGCGGTGCGCAAAGTACCGCGCGCTCAAGACTTTCACAACTGTGAGGACATTTTTGCACGGCAGTCTGCTGTTATTAAAACAAACAATCTACACGAATCCCCATCGCTGCCTTTTTAATTTTTGTCACCCTTCGCCTACAAGTATCATGTATTTTCGGCGTCGCCTTCCCTTTCTTAGGCTACTTGAAAATGAAAGAGGGTGCAACAACTCGCTGACCATTTTTCTTCAAAAAATATAAAATAAATAAAGTTTCGGAAGTTGCCTTCCGACATCAACACTCTTGTCTCTGGTTGCCGAAGCCCCTTATTCATTTTGCCTTGTTCTTGTTCATGAAGCACCCACACAAATTATGATTGATCACAGTTTAATTATGCCCATGGGTTTCTCAAACACAGTCGAACTATTTTACTACCTGTTATAGGCCTACACATCCACAATTAATGTTACCTTCTTATTTTCGTTGCAGTGTCAACTGTGCTGCCATGATATTTAGGCTACACTCCCGTCTTAAAACATCAACTTGAAGCGCAAGTTTCCTCTTTTCCTATGGGTGTCTCCACTGTGCCATGCCTCTCGCGTCTTAAAACAGCAATCTTATGCGCAGGTTTCTTCTTTTCCCTTCATATCCTGTGGGTGTCTCCACTGTGCCATGCCGCTACGATCAATCTTAGCGCGTTAAGACTACTCTAGACCACTCGTGGATTGCTCTTAGAGTTACGTGTCAACCTGCGATGGTTCTTTGCTAAGTTGGCTTTGGGAAACGCTCCATGAGCTCTACGATGGTGTTACGTGTGAACTTAAGTAGCATGTAGCGTTAAGTAGTACTTAAGGCCCTTTCGGAAACGGGGCCCTGCTTACTTACTTTTTCTCATGCGATCATTTATTGGATTGTGTGTGTGTGTGTGTGTGTGTGTGTGCGTGCGTGTGTGTGTGTGTGTGTGTGTGTGTGTGTGTGTGTGTGTGTGTGTGTGTGTGTGTGTGTGTGTGTGTGTGTGTGTGTGTGTGTATGCGTGCGTGCGTGCGTGCGTGCATGTTTTAAAGCTTAAATCTTACATTTACTGTCTCAGTTTGTGTGTTTGTGTGACAGTACACTTTGACTATGACTAATGGTGAACTTAAGAGGTATTGGTACCATATGCCATTCCTCCTGTCCTATCTGTCTGACCACCTTACGAAAACGGTACCATATGCGATTCATTCCCATCCTCTATCTGTTGTCGCGGTGACATTTCCAGGACGACGTGTCCCCGGACGATAAGATCCGCATCCAGCTGGTGTCTGTGCCCATGTACGGCATCCTGGCCCGCAGCGGAGCCGCCGCCGACCCCGAGGAGCTCACCGAGTACTCCTCCTTCACCATGGAGGACATCAACCGACACCGCATACGGTGAGATAGATAGCCCCACATCTGTCTTTCTGTCTTGTCTATCTGCTTGTACTGTATGCCTGCCTGCCTGCCTTTGCCATCTGTCCACTTGTCTGTCTGCGTGTCTGTCTGTCTGTCTGCTTGTCAGTCTGTCTGTCAATCTATCTGTCTGTCTGTCTGTCTGTCTGTCTGCGTGTCTGTCTGTCTGTCTGCTTGTCAGTCTGTGTATCTGAATGGAGAATTATTTTATGAATGCCAAAAGGAATTTCAATTGTCCTGTAGCCTATAGATGGGTTCTAAATGTTTGTTTTCCCCTGGCTGCGCAACCCTGGCTGCGCACAGCTCAACCTCTGATTGTTGAAAAAATTAGCTCACGTGGTTGGATGCCAGTGTCTTGCCCCTCCTCACAACACTGTGGTTATAAAAAAAAAAAAACCATGTATACATACCCCCCAAAGGGACTGCAGATGAATGCCCAGGAGAGGGTAACAAATGATAAAGCACCATGCATTGGGTCTTAACAAGCACAGCACATCGTTATAACAGCTTCCTGATAGAAAAAAACACGGTAACACTTTATTTTAGGGATACATCTATAAGCACTAATACATACAATGTTAATACCTGCATAAGTAACTTGTACGGGATGTACTAGGTCCTTACTAAGGTTAAATTGGTAATAAATCCCTTGTTGTGCATGAACAAGACATTGGCGAATACATGCCTAACAAATGTTTGATTTTGCTTTGTACATGCCTTACAAGTTACTTATGCAGGTATTAACATTGTATGTATTAGTGCTAACAGATGTATCCCTAAAATAAAAGTGTTACCAAAAACACCTTAAGCTGAGACTGCACAGGCTCCACCATCACCACCACCATAACCATAAAAAAACAAAGTTATTCCTAATGAATATGTTCACCATCATTCTGTTCGATTCCCATGTGAAGGCAATTAAGAAAATCGTCGGGTAAGCTAAGCTCATTCCCCCTAAATGCAGAGCCCATTTGTTTTGATCCAGACAGCTGGAGTGATAAAGCGTGCAGCGCACTAACCTCTGAGGCATCACTGCGAACATGAGCAGAGTGGTTAACCAGGCCCTGGCCCAGGCAGTGCAGTGTGCGGGCTAATTTCCCTCTCTGCGCCCTGTATTAACTCAGCATTAAGTCTTGCTGGTTAATCTTTCTCAAACACTCGTACACTCATATATACACACAGAAAATAACACACACACACACACACACACACACACACACACACACACACACACACACACACACACACACACACACACACACACACACACACACACACACACACCACTCATATGTGCACATCAAATTACACACACTCACACACCACTCGTATACACACATAAAATAAACACACGCACACACCACTCATATACACACACACAAAATAACACACACACACGCTTGCGTACACACAGACACACGCACAGGCGCGCGCGCGCACACACACACACACACACACACACACACACACACACACACACACACACACACACACACACACACACACACATAGTAGGCACGCACACACACATAGTAGGCACACACACACATAGGAGACACACATACACTGACACACACACTCACACACACACACACACACAGACACAAACGCACACACACACACACACACACACACACACACACACACACACACACACACACACACACACACACACACACACACACACACACACACACACACACACACACACACACACACACACACACACACAGCAGCGAGCGTTGCGAGGCCATGCATAATGCATGCTTGCTGTTTACTGGGGATTGTTTAAGTGCCGCTGTTTGCTTCCGAGGAGTGGGGAGGAATACAGTTATCAAATCTTTCTTGGGGTTCATTATTGATGTACCCAGCATGGAGGACACCCACTGTGGAAGGAAACCAATGTACATGTGCGCAGTGTGTTGTCTTTCTTTCTTTCTTTCTTTCTTTCTTTCTTTCTTTCTTTCTTTCTTTCTTTCTTTCTTTCTTTCTTTCTTTCTTTCTTTCTTTCTTTCTTTCTTTCTTTCTTTCTTTTTTTCTTTTCTCTGTCTTTTTTTCTTTCTTTCTTTCTTTCTTTCTTTCTTTCTTTCTTTCTTTCTTTGTCATGTTCTTACATTTCATGTACGTATTTACAGCATGTGACCATGTATTGCATTCCTCAGTCTCCTAGTTTCTAGGAGTATCTAGAGGAGGATCTCTCTCTCTCTCTCTCTCTCTCTCTCTCTCTCTCTCTCTCTCTCTCTCTCTCTCTCTCTCTCTCTCTCTCTCTCTCTCTCCCTTTCTCTCACTCCACAACATGGTTTCGTTACAGTCTCTAAGCTATGTCTTCCATGTCTCTCCTCGTGTGCCTGTTCTCCTTTGCCTCTTTCATCTCGGCAGCTACATCACGTCCTACGAGACCGGCAGCCAGCCCGTCACTGACATCTTCCATTTCATCGTGTACGACGCGGAGAACAATCGCCTTGACAACCAGATGTGCACCATCACAATCACGTCAGTGGCCCGCCAGCCGCCCGTGGTCACTGTGCACAGTGGCATCAAGGTGACGCAAACGCACCGTGACAAAACAAACAAACAAACAAACAAACAAACCGATGCTCAAAGGAGGTCATGATGTTTGTCACTGGACTTCTTTGAAGAGCTTTTTGAGTGTGTTCACGCTCCCTAAAGGAGTCCAGTGGTGTACGACTTATAGCCCTTTTGAAGTCCGTGACCCTGGTGGATGAAAATCTAGGACACAGATAAACTAATAAAATAAAATCACGGCAAATAAGTATGTGGTGTCCTAACACGACCACCAAAGAAAAACAAAAATATATGTCAGAATAATAATAGTTAGGGATAATAGGTTAAGGATAGTAAAGGGATACAAGGGCTTCAAGTGAAATGTGGATGAACCTAAAAAAAAATAGCCGTGCACAAATCTTCATCCTCAAGCTTAATTTCAAGCATGCTTTACTCTTATTAACTTTCTATTCATTGTATTATGCTGTATGTTTAAGACCACCCAAGTATGGGGCAAATTCCCCCAGACATTGTAACATCAAGTCCTTTCAACAAATGTCTTTTTATATTTTGGTGTTATTTCAGTGGTTCTCAAACTTTTTGTGTGAAGTACCACCCCAGAAAATATTGAGCTCTCCGAGTACCACCTTGACAACCAACATTACAATATCGCGGCAAAGGCCTTCAGTTCACTTTTGTCAGTCAATACAGGAGAAGTTCATAACGGCATCAACAGCTATGGTCACATTCAGTGCAAGTTTGTTTTTGTCTTGCTTGCCTAGTATTATTCTGAATTATGTTTTCAGATTCATACAGTTCAGTATTACAAAATGTGAGACCAAAGAGAAATTTTCCCACTGCAACAACTTGATCAGCCTTCAAATCAATTCTTCCAAGTACCACCAGAGATGTCTCAAGTACCACCAGTGGTACGCGTACCACAGTTTGAGCACCACTGTGTTATTTGATTGTATTTTTTGCACTTCCTCCCCATAGGTCCAGGAAGGAGGTAGGGTTCAGCTGTCAGCCAATCACATCATTGCATCGGACCCGGACACGCCCAAGAAGGACCTGTTGGTGTGGCTGCTCAACCCCCCCAAATACGGCTTCATAGAGAACACTAAGAGAGGTGAGGCATGCGCGTGTGCATAGACCGATATATATATATCGGTATCGGTATCGGGACGATATTTGCATATTTTAATTGTATCGTATCGGCCGATACGCGTGTGATTTGGGCCGATACGCAATATTTATTATTTTATGTCATTCTGGGTTTTTTTTAAAAGCACCAAGACACGTAATTTTTTTATTACTTGATTGTTAGACATTACTTGATTGTTAGAGTGGGTGTTTAAAGTTCTACCTCAATTTGATCATGTTAAAGGAATGTTTATTTTTAACTTGAGACCAGGAATATTTGTCATTTTTTCACCTATTTTTTAACCCATATCGGCCCCAAATATCGGGTATCGGAAATCGGGTATCGCCCAAGGGTGATGAAAAAAAAATCGGTATCGCATCGGCCATAAAAAAAAACCTGTATCCGTCGACCCCTAGTGTGCATGCGAGTGTGTGTGCTTTGGGTGAGTGAGTCTGTGTGAGTGTGTCTGACGTTTGAGAGACAGAGAAGGAAAGTTCAGATCACGACTTTGTATGTGTGTGACTTTATGGAGAACTCTAAGACAGGTGAGGCAGTGTTGACAGGCAGACAGGTGTTAATGGTGTTTATTTTTAGCCCCTCATTTGCTTTGAATAATTTCAAGCATATTCATCAGGTGTGTGTCCGTGTGTGCGTGTGCGTGTGCGTGTGCGTGTGTGTGTGCTTGCGTGTGTGTACGTGCATGTGCGTGCGTGTGCGCACACATGCATGTGTGAGAGTGTGTGTGTATGCGAAGGAGAGAGACAGAGACAGGGACAGCAAATAAATGAGATGGAAAGAAAGAACGACAGGAAGAAAGAAAGAAAGAAAGGAAGAAAGAGACAGAGACAGAGAGTTGAAAAGTTCAAGTGTGTCTTTGTCTGCCTGCGTCTGTGCCTGGAAGAGGGTACGATCCGTATCTCAGCAGTTGTCTCTTCTCGGCCTGTGATCAGTGATTCTGCGCTGACCCCATTACCTTCGTAAACATTTATCTCCGGGCCTGTCACCGACTTCAGGAGCAGGTCGACCCTGTCTAAGACAAGGGGGGTGGCCCACAACTTTCATGAATACAAAAAGAAAAGCCGAAGAAGAATGTCGGGGTGGCTTTTAATATCAAAAAGATATCGCAAATCACCGCTCAGACCAGACAGTTTTCATCTCATCAAAGGTCAACGCTTGAATCATGGCTTATGTGTGACTTCCGTGGCTAATGGCTGGTTTTGTGACCTTTCTGGTGTGTGCGGTGTTCCATTCATTTTGCAGTGAATGAAAGACAATGACAGAATCTGCCCATGTCCAATGTATAAGTGAAGAGTTCAGATGCAAAACCCCCTAAGTGCCATTTCAGAAAATAATCTTAATTTATTTTTATTTAATACAAAGCCATAAAAATTGCATATTTTTTATTTTATTTATGTAATATAACTATTTATATGTATTATCATGAATGTAAACCAAACCAACAACGGGGTTCTATCAAAATATAGAAGTGCAGGTCTTCAGAAATGGAGTTAGGGGGTTTTGCATCTGAACTCTTCAAGTATTTGCTAAACGTGAATGTATCACAAATCTAATAAATATTGTATAACAAATATGATGACTGACATTTTGACAAACATGGATATTGAAAGGCCAGTCTAGCAATGCTAACAGCATTTATGAACATACACAGACGTGTCTTGTACCACAGATGCAAATGAGCTCTGTAGCTAACTCTGGTACTGGAACTGTACATGGCCCCTGTCAAATCAACCAATAAACTAAACTTGTATGGTATATATACGAAGAGCTCTTTTCCAAACCGCTATATCCACCAATGTTGACTTTTTGCATTTTAATATTGGAATTGACTGTTACGAAGTCATATCATCTATATGTGAATTCTTGCCATCCAAATGTTTTGAGAACATACTTTTTAAACCTCTATAAAAAGCATTTTGCAATGCAATTCAATGGAATTCCCAATACAAAAATGTAAATTTCCCAACATTCTATAAAATGGATATATCTTATTTTGGAAAAGATCTCTTCAATTATAGACTTGTCTTGATTCATCATATCCATGTGTCTCTCTCTCCTCCCCAGTGGGTTCGTCCGGTGGTGCTCAGGTCATCAGCCCTGAGGTGCCCTTCTCCATGGAGGACCTGAACGCAGACCACATCTTCTATGTGCAGAACGTGCAGCAGGCCAACGTCCACCAGGACATCTTCAGCTTCTACATCAGTGACGGCTCCAGCCAGACCGAGGCTTTCTTCGTCAACATCGACATCCAGGTTTTTATTTTTAGACATATTTTCTGGGGCTTGTACACCTTTATTATTTAGACAGGACCGTGAGAAGCACACCAGGAAAGGAGTGGGGAGAGAAAGATGGCGAAGGATGGGGAAAAGACCTCAGCCCAGAATCGAAACCCAGCACAATGGAACAGTGCACTAGCTCAGTGACCCGTGTTTGGGCTCCTTGCATGGATGAAATGGTCAAGTTTAAGCCACACCCATCCAGGTAGTCTGAATAGGTTGTCAGACTTGGCAAACAAACAAATATCTTCATCTCACATCCCATTTATCCCAAAGAGCTCCATTTATCAAAGTTCTTTTTCATGTGGG
>NC_085859.1:35654174-35664174 GCF_034702125.1 Engraulis encrasicolus | reverse complement strand
GCTGGAGAACGGCCGCGTGCTGAGCCAGGGCTCCACCTTCACCTACCAGGACGTGCTGGACGAGCTGCTGGTCTACACGCCCGACGGCCCGGGCGTCCACGTCGACGAGGTGCGCTTCTCCGTCACCGACGGCGTGCACACCGAGTCGGGCCGGCTGGAGTTCACCATGGACACCATCGTCAAGAAGAGCGAGACGCCCAGGGTCACCATCAACCGCGGCCTGCAGATCGCAGCCGGTGAGTGAGGAGGAGGATAGTTGTTGTTGTTGTTGTTGATGTTGATGTTGATGTTGATGTTGATGTTGTTGTTGTTGTTGTTGTTGTTGTTTGGTTTGGTTTTTAAAGGTCCAGTGTGTGTAATTTAAGAATTTTACATGACATTACACCTAGCTGATGCTATTATCCAATGCGACGTACAGATATTACATGGTATGACTTCACAGTCCCTTGAGCACTGTGGGCATAGGTGCCTTGCTCAAGGGCACTGGATGGAGGACGGGATTGGTAAAGGCAGGGATCGAACCTGCAACCTTGTGTTCTATAGTCCAACTCCTAAACCATTGCTCCACGACTGCCCATTTATTTGCCCAATCACGCAGCTGAGCACTCCCCGGCTGTCTAGTGTACAGGCAATTTAGAGCAGCATATTGGCAGAAGGAGTCTGGCACGTGTGCATTTTCCCCTTCCTTTTGTCTGAGCTGAAATAACCTCTACTGCTGCGTGATACATATTCATATGTGTCAACGGGCGCTAGTCACCCAGCATGGTACAGGCTACTAAACGGTTACATGGTGTGCAAAATCTCAGTAGAGGAGGATAATTGCAAAGGAATATGCAACATACCCCCCGCACCCCCACCCCGCATTATGAACTGAAATATGCTTTAGTACTGTGTCCTAGTCAATTTTATTTATAAAGCACTTTAAAACACAACAGAGGTAGCTGTCCAAAGTGCTGGACAAGTAGGAGGATTTGAAAGGAATCTTTCAACCGTAGAACACATAGACATACTTGAGGACATAGGACAAAATACAAAGATCACTTGCCAAAAAAAAAAAGAAGAATAGAAAAGTCACAATTAATAAGATTCAAAATCTGAGCATCATGTAGAACAAAAAAGGGGCGGGGGGATAGGTTATATTAGGGCAAACCATAAAAGGACAGTTTCATAAAGACACATGTTAAAAATAAGAAAAAATATAAAAGCTAAGTGTCCTATTCTACATACATGATGTATTCCCTTTTAGACCATGCACTCCATCTGTCTCTAAATGTATGCACTTTGCTCTTTCAATATGAATCCGTCATAATCTACTGTTTGTCCATCCCTTTGCCTAGCTGCCATCAGTAATTATGGTCATTCAGCCTCATTCATCTTTGTGTACCGCACAAACACTGTCCTGGATATCCTCCGCACAGCTCAGTTGTGCCTGCTGTGAGAAAGACCTCAAACCACCTACGGCATGCCATTATAGTCACACAGAGTTCCTTTGACAGTCGTTGGGATCGCTAACCTGCAGAGAGTGTTGAAGGAGGACTCTACGGGAGGTGCACTGGTGGTGCACAGAGCTAACCAACCGTACCATAAATGCCCACGGGGACCCAGGTTCGAGTCCAGCCTGGGTCCTATGTAATATTTTTTTGTAGCTCATTTCCAGAATTCGTGCTGCCCATTCACTAATGTTACCTTTTTAACAAATACTTAACCACCACCATTCAATTATAAGTATGCATTATGACTGGGAAAATGTCATTTTATATACATGAAAAGGGAAATCTTCTCCAAGGTCAGCCATTATGAATTTCCAGAAATTAGCATCTTTAACTGCAAAATGTACTGTCCTTTGGTCATACTAGTAAATATTGGTTTATTATTTATAGGCAATAGGCAGCGCAGTTTCAATGAGCAGCATAGTTGCAATACCTACTCTGGCCACAATCTTACACAATGCACCTTTAAAAAGATACAATGAGAAATAACATTTTGCTTCATCATTCTAAAGTCACTGTGAAAGCTAACCTACAGTAGGTATATAGAGTGTTGAGGGAGAAATGGGTCCATGGTCATTTGTAACCCGTCTCCCATCTTTTTCCTTGCCCAGGTGCCTCATCTAAAATCACGGAGCAGCAGCTGAAGGGCACAGATGTGGACTCGGACCACCTGAAGCTGCGCTTCACCTTGACCAAAGACCCCGCCGCTGGCAAACTCCAGCTGGCCAAGGGCGGGGCCAAGGTGCTGCTGTCGGCCCGCGGAGCTGTCAAAAGCTTCACCCAGGAGGACATCCACAAAGGTACCAGACGACGAGGGAGGGAGGCGGAGAGGGAGGGAGAGAGAGAGAGAGAGAGAGAGAGAGAGAGAGAGAGAGAGCAGCTGTGGATGAGATGCTCTGAGGGGTGTGTGTATGTGAGAAAGAAAGCGATTGGACTCCGCTCACATTGGTGGCACTCTGCTGGTTGCTGTTTAGTATGTATTTTTTTATTTTAAATCTATGATATCTGTACAAGGTCTATGGCATATCCTTCAGTTTTGGCAGATTTAAAAGTCAATTTGTTCAATTAATATCCACTTTAACCGATAGAAGCAATCTAAATACAGTAGATAGATACATTTATAGAATCATAGAATGAGTCTCGTAACACCTGCCTGTCTGTGGTCCACTGCCATCTTCCCCCTGTCTCTTCCAGGACTAGTGGAGTATGTCCATGAGAAGGGTGAGAACGGCGGCAGCTTCTCCTTCAAGTTTAACCTGCAGGACCCGGAGGGCAACAAGCTGATTGACCAGTCCTTCTTCATCAGCGTGCTGGGTAGGTTCCACCAGAGTGGGTCCACTCCAGCCTTAACCTGACAGCATGGGGGAGAGATAGGGGAGTCCCTCACGTTGTAGAGCGGTATTTTACACCTGCAGTAAAGATCTTTTTTTCAGATAGGTTGTGATGTACAGTGGTAAAGAGGCATATTTAGACAATCACTACATGTGGATGGTGTTTTAATTCCGAATAAATAATTCACAATTAAATAGTTCCGTCAAGTGTACTTTGATCTTTCCTTTAATTCCGAATAAACAGGTCTCAAACATGACGCTTTCAAAGCGGAATTAAGCTTTATTCAGAATTAAAGTCAGTTAATTCCAAATTAAATGTCTTGTGTAAACAGCCAATGACATCAATTTTGGACTAATAAAATTACACAAGTTAAATAACACAGTGAACTTATGCTAGCACCAATAGATGGAGATGTAGCCTTGTCACACGCATCATTTTGGATCCTAATGTTCAGCACTGATGCTGCTTAAGCATCCCAATTCAGTTTTTCTTATGGTGTGGTGTTGACATAGTCATTCAATGTTCTGTGGGAGTTGGGGGGGAAAAACACCCAACATGCTGAAAATGCTCTGGCACTGTCGTGTTGTGTGATTGGAAAATGGTTGGCATCTGATGGGTTAAGCTGTCCTACAGTGCTCCCCCATGCTGGTGTGGAGAGATATGGAGCCAGGACTGGGCATTAGGGTCAAAATGAATTGTCACAATATATTTTCCCATATCAAGTTTTATCTCGTTTTCTCCGAGTTTAAGAGGATTTTACTGAACATGCCTCCAAAGACAAGGCACAGATGGCCAACGCATTTGTCAAGAAAACAGATTAGCTTCAGTTATCGTCTCCCATTTTTCAAATATGGCGTTGCGTGTCCTTAACCCTCACAGCAGGACTGGAGAGATGGGCGCCCTCACTCCATGTTTAACCTTCATGACACAAGCGGAGGGAGATGGTCATTCACACTGGGGTGGATACATATGCTGCTAAGGCTAGGCGATATAGCAAAAAAGAAGATATATCGGCCAATCCTATTTTTATTATCGTCCTTTAATACTGTCACTTTGGGAGAGAGTTGATGAAAATCTGTCCCTGAACACTACAGACCCAGTATATCTCTCATATACCAGTACTTGTTTTATTTTCTCCATGTCACTTTTTCCATCGCTGGACAATAGCCATTTCATCAAAGCGGGGCATTATTTTTCATTATTTATCGTTTTAGAGGAATGTGTTTGCCTAGAAAGCCAGAAGCCCTGGGTCTTTCATATTACAGAGGAGGTTTTTATTATAGGCTACCCTGTATGAAAATTTGTTTGTATTGAGGCAAGCTTTGAAGTCTGCTGTGTTACCATGATTAAACAAGTGTTTATTAATTAGATCTATTTCGAGTTAGATATAAATACGCTGTATTGTGACCTGTGGTTTTTGGTGAGGTTTACTTTTTAATGGGTGAATTGAGCTGTTATTATTGAACGCAGTTCCACCTAATTAGTTCTTTATCTTTGCAAACCTTTTTCTCTCTCCTTCTCATTATTCTCTTTTTTTCTTTCAGTTTTCACTGCCATCTGTTAATTTTTTCCCTCAAATCTTCCTCCTTCCACCTGTTCTTTTCTGTCACTGTATTTAATTCTCTCACTTCATAATTATCTCTTTTTTCCTACAACATCTGCATCTCTCGCTCATCTCTTTTTTCATCTTGCTGTCCCACTGTTTTATCCCACTGCCCTGTCTGATCTGATATTTTTAGAGGAAGAAGATAAAAGTGTTAAAACAAGTGCTATATGAGCATATCAATTATTCGTCAACATGTGGTAATGCTTACTGCCTTGCTCCAAAAACATACTTAACCCCTTAAGACGCGGCTTTATACATTTGTTGTTACCAGTATGGTAATGACCAAGTCGTGGTGCATTACTAAAGGGCCTGTGTTGTGTCATAGTATTGTAGTGCTATGGTAGGTACATTTCAATGACTATTACAGCGTGCCACTGGAGGTATGGCGCGCATTAAGGGGCTACACTAAAGAAACAAGGCAATCGATCCTGTTCAGGTAAGGCTCAGACTCAGTGTGCAGACTTTGTCAGTAGAGACCCTGGCCTCAGTGAGGTGGGATGCGCATACTTAAACTTTTCTGTGGAAAAAGTACAAGCAAAATATTTAAACAGGTTTTTGTATACCGGTACTATACTTCTCCCTCCCTTCATAAAGAAGAGCCGACCTGCCACTTGTTGCTCATCACCCATCTGTGAGAGTGAACAAGGTCGCGCTATTGTAAAAAAAGAGAGAATATTTTGGAATACTTGAGAAACTTTTCCCCCTCTCCTGTCCTGACGGAGGCCTGCCTCCCTCAGTGACTGTGAAAATGAACCTATTTGGTAAAAAAGCCGCAGTGTAATTCTTGTAGTTTTGCCTTAGTATGACAGATAGACGTTTCAGCCTAAGCCTTCTCCATCTGTGAAAAATAACCTGCAATGATTTTCCTACCACCGTCTCCCTCTCCTTGCAGAGGACCGCCTGCCCCCCTCGGTGACGGTGAACAAGGGCCTGGTGCTGGACGAGAACTCTCTGAAGAAGATCACCACGCAGCAGCTGTCGGCCTCCGACCAGGACAGCGAGCCCAGCGAGCTCATCTACCGCCTCACCAAGCAGCCTCAGCTCGGACACCTGGAGCACGTCACCAACCCAGGTAGGCCTACAACACTGGCCAACACAGGCCGTCTAGTCTGTCTGTCTGTATGTCTGTCTGTCTGTCTGTCTGTCTGTCTGTCTGTCTGTCTGTCTGCCTGTCTGTCTGTCTCTCTCTCTCTCTCTCTCTCTCTCTCTCTCTCTCTCTCTCTCTCTCTCTCTCTCTCTTACTCTGTTTCTCTCTCATTTCTCTTCATCTCTCTTTGTCGCTTGGCCTTGCTCTGTTGTTCCCCATCTCTTTCTCTCTCTACCTATCTATATATTTTTTTTCTCTCTCTCCTTTTACAGGCATGTCTTGCTTTCTCTCAGACGCTACCTCTTTTTTCTTTGTAGCTGCCTTTTTCTTTCTCCCCCTTACTTCTCTCTCTCTCTCTCTCTCTCTCTTTCTCTCTCTCCCTCTCTCTCTCTCTCTCTCTGTCTATCTCTCTCTCTCTCTCTCTCTCTCTCTCTTTCTCTCTCTCCCTCTCTCTCTCTCCATGCCTCCTCTGCAGCATCTGTCTAGGGTGGCCCTGCTTGCTTCCCTCTACCCTGACCCCCTTTTCCATAGCAGCATGGCAGGCTGGCATGCAGTCGTACCGCAACACAACACAGCTGGTGCAGTGTACCTTAGAGTGTCCCACTACTTCTGGAGTGAGTGTTCACACAGCCTCCAGCCTTGTAGTTAATTAGTCTAGTAATGAGGCCAGATGTGAGTGTTGGGATTTTCTGATGATGAGGTCAGTTACCTTACATAACTGAAAAACCTGACACTGGCTGCTCTACAACAGACAGTAGCTACACTTTCTCTACGACTGCAAACTGGCAATTGACTGTAATTGACAATTCATAGCTCAACACCTCCTCTCTCTTGTGTGTCAATAAATACCTTGCCTCGTCCTCTGAAGAAAGGGTTGAAATATCATAAGCGTGATCAGCATGGTTACGTGGAAGGCCACAGTTACCATCAGGATTGCTGCGTGCTTAATGTGTTAAAAGTATCCCAGTCGTTGTTTATTCCTTGTAGTCGAACAGTGACTTAGCTCTCCGTTCTGTGTTATTTTAGTGCTTACTCATCTAGTTCATAAATCCACCAATCTCACTCTGTCTTCTGCATATAAAAGGATCCAGTGCTATCCGACTTCTGCTAGCAGCCAGCTAGCGTGTCCCAGATCTAGTTGTAGGCTAACAAGATGAGAGTCTTATTCTTTGTCAACTCCGCAAGCCACTGTTGGAGATGATGGCAGAGTCTGTTTGTAAATGAGAAAGGTCGGACAGACTGCTGAGATTAGCCTAATAAGTAGCTGCTTGGTCCCAGGAACCAGCTCTCCCATGTCTTTGCTCACTGTGGCTCATTTGCCATGCAGTAAAGGGCAGCTAGCTTCAAAGATAACAGCTTTGGGAGAGAGGTGTATCTGTGTGTACGTGCGTGTATGTGCATGCGTGTGTGTGTGTGTATATATTTGTCAATGAGCGGTGTGTGTGTGTGTGTGTGTGTTTGTGTGTGTGTGTGTGTGTGTGCGTGTGTGTGTGCGTGTGTGTGTGCGTGTGTGTGTGCGTGTGTGTGTGCGTGTGTGTGTGTGCGTGTGTGTGTGTGTGTGTGTGTGTGTGTGTGTGTGTGTGTGTGTGTGTGTGTGTGTGTGTGTGTGCGTGCGTGCGTGCGTGCGTGCGTGCGTGCGTGCGTGCGTGCGCGCGCGTGCGTGCGTGCGTGTGTGTGTGTGTGTGTGCGTGTGCGTGTGCGTGTGCGTGTGCGCGTGCGCGTGCGCGTGCGTGTGCGTGTGCGTGTGTGTGTGTGTGTGTGTGCGTGTGTGAGAGAGAGAGAGAGGGGGGGGGGGGGCAAGAGAGTGAAGAGAAGAGAGAAGGCTTGGCACATCTCCTTAAGCCCTCTCCTTGTTCTTCTGACAGAAGCAGGCTGCCATTCAAAAGCCTGATCCAAATCCGTGGGGGCTCGCCCGCGACACGGCGTGAGACACGGATCTCCTCCCTCTGTTCTCTCCCATCTCCGCTACCCTCTGTCGAAACTCTTCCTCCTTCCTGCTGCTATACTGATCCCCATCGGCCCCAATTCACAGCACCACCTACCCATGACTGAGTGTGACTGAGAGGGAACATTTTATTCTGTTAAATAATTAGGGAGTGCCATCTTTGCCCCAATGATGCGGTAGGCAAACACGCATGCAACTCATCCAGTTGAAGTCGAGTCCCACTACAGTCAATGTGCAGTCGTAGTTAGGCTCTTACTCATTTACAAACATTTTTAAATGTTTTGTTGATGATCAGTTCATTAATACATTTAATTAAATGTTTATAAAGCTTTTTGGGAGTAGTTATTACCAGTGGATCTTGTGCTTGTTTCTTCACTTGGCGAATACAAGTTGGAACAAGTGAGTTCGGGCCAGAAATAATTGGGAACTGAATCTCTAGGTTTGTGGTCTACGAAAATAATCGTTAGTTGGTCAAAATGGACTCATTAGTTATAAATACAGTGCCACATATTGCAAATGGCCTTGTTGTACCTGTCCAATTCAACCTGGTGATCATTCAACCAGCCAATCACCATCTGGCTGAATTGGACAGGTAAAACCAAGTAATATATGGAAGGAGATTGTAAGTAATGAATCCATTTTGCCCATCACTGGGTGCAGACACTTCTGCTTGCTTTTAACGTTGAACTCAGTCAGTCCACCCCCGTGGCTGAAGCCCTGCTGTGGGAGCTCTGGTTCACCCCTTTGCTCTGTGATGCTATTATTCATCCTTTCTCCATCCCTCCTCCTCTCCTCTTTTGTTCCCTAGTTCCTGCCCCTTCTATTCCTGTTCTCTGCGCTGTACTCAGAGTGTGAGTCATCTCGTCTTAGCCTCTTCTCATGATTTCCTTCTTCTCCTCCCCTGCTCCTCTGTTCTTTTCAGTGACGGTCTGCTTTCCCTTTGCTTTCAATTGTACTCTTCTGCCAATGCCCCCTCTCTTAATCTGTCCATCTCTCCATCTTCTTTCACTTCCCGCTCCCTTACTCCTGCCATCTTCCATCACCTCTCTCTTTACTGCTATATCCTTCCCTGTTTTCCTTCTTTGTTCTTCTCATCTCTTCACCTCTGTCCTAACGCTCCCTCTGTCCTCTGCTCTGTTGGGCACCCTCTTTTCTTCCCTTCTCCTCTCTCTCTCTTTCTCTCTTTCTCTCTCTCTCTCTCTCTCTCTCTCTCTCTCTCTCTCTCTCTCTCTCTCTCGCCCCTCTCCTATTCTATTCCCTCTTCTCTCCTGACATCTCTACTTCTATCTCATCCCTTCTCATCTCTCCTCACATCTGCACGTCCATCTTCTTCCTCTTATCCTCCTCACCTTCTCACCTCCTGTCATCCTCTCTTCTCCCCTCCTCTGTGTGTTTGTATAACACGTCAAATGTTTGGACACCTCATTTCTACCTGACGGCATAATAAAGTTGACTCTCCTCTCTTCTCCTCTCTTCTCTCTTCTCTCTTCTCTCTTCTCTCTCCTCTCCTCTCCTCTCCTCTCATCTCCTCTCCTCTCCTCTCCTCTCCTCTCCTCTCCTCTCATCTCATCTCCTCTCCTCTCCTCTCCTCTCCTCTCCTCTCCTCTCTTCTCCTCTCATCTCCTCTCCTCTCCTCTCCTCTCCTCTTCCTCCCTCTCCTCTCCTCTCCACACACGCATGCTCACACACACACACACACACACACACACACACACACACACACACACACACACACACACACACACACACACACACACACACACATTCACACACACAAGGTAAGGTCCTGTACAGCACACTACCAGGACCTTACCGTGTGTGTGTGTGTGTGTGTGTGTGTGTGTGTGTGTGTGTGTGTGTGTGTGTGTGTGTGTGTGTGTGTGTGTGTGTGTGTGTGTGTGTGTGTGTGTGTGTGTGTGTGTGTGTGTGTGTGTGTGTGTGTGTGAGAGAGAGAGTGTGCGTGCGTGGGTGTGTGCGCGCGCATGTGTGTGTGTGAGAGTGCGTGTTTGGGTATGCAAACTAATGTAAGACTGATTGTTATATTCAAGTGTGTGCTATATGTCTACTGCAATAGTGCAATACTGTGTATTATGTCCTTGTGTACGTTTTGTATCTGTGTATTTACAAGTTGTCAGACACCTTCATTTCCCTCAGGATTAATAAAAGTACGCTACTCTCCATCTGCAGGCACGCGCATCACCACGTTCTCCCAGTCCGACCTGGCCTCCCGTAGTGTGCAGTACGTCCACACCAGCGAGGAGGAGAAGCACTCGGATGACTTCACCTTCACCGTGTCCGACGGCTCCAATGAGGTGAGCACTCCACTCAGGCCAGCTGCTGCTGCTGCTGCTGTATGTTAAAGCCCTGATGACGAGTGGAGGTGCAAAACGCACACCAGAAACAGAGGTGCTGGCAACCAGAAAATACAATTGTAGAAGGAGAGAGGTGCCGCACACTCACAAGTTAAATAAACAGTTTTTAATGTGACAACGTTTCGGCCTGTCGGCCTTCTTCAGGTCACGTGAAACTGTTTATTTAAC